>NC_090782.1:13897500-14100000 GCF_040054535.1 Antennarius striatus | reverse complement strand
CCATCATATCCCTGTCATGCCACTATTTGACCCCGGGCCCTATTCCCCATCCCCCATTTACCATCTCTCCCCACCATGTGGTAATAAGTGGTGGGATCATCCTATCTTCTGGATCTGAACCAGTTATAAAAAGTACCACAATACATACTTGACTACACACTGTATTCATTCAGCAGACAGTTATGATGACAACCTGATTGAATTATTACAAGTTTGTGATTTTGGACTGTTAGTAAGATGAACTGTTTGTCAGTCGTCCTTTATTCAATTTCAATGTACAATCACTATTCGAGGTCATTTAAATGTCATTCCTACTAAAAGTACTATTCCTTAAGACTTACCAGAAACAGGAAAAGATATTGAAATAAACATCAATTGAATAACATACGGGTACAGATCGTTTTAAGTTGTTCTCGATTACACGTCGGTTTTCAAAGAAAATAAAAAATAAAAATCAGGTTTACTTCATTTCGCTCAACTTCATACCACAAAAATTAAGATAGTCAGTTGTCAGTAGGGCTCTTTTGAGGTAGGGTGGGGGTGTCTGATCCCTGTGCGTTGAGCCAGTTTTGTCCAACACTGGCGGTTTTGTGCCAGCCGCTCTGCGTCGTCCACAGCGACTCCTTGTCGTCGGAGGTTGCCCGCAATTACATTGAGCCATTGGGTGCGGGGTTTCTCTCGAGGTCGTTTCCAGCCTGCAGTCATCAGGTCAAACTGGAGAACGGCTCTTGTTGGATGACCAGGAAGACCTGACCTACAAATACTGGAATCGCAAAATCACTAGAAAACCGTTATAAGCACTTAATATCATGTTACTGTGTGACAAATCAGAATAAAGACAATATATTAACATACATACGTATAGATAGAGATAGATAGATATATACTTTAATGATCGCAAGGGAAATTCAGGTGACATCTGCTCACAAGAGATACAATAAATACAATAAATACACACATGACAGAAAGTATAAGTAACATTATATACATGCTGTTACATAATTATAACAAAAGGAAAAGAATAGCCTAAAATAAAAGGAAGGAAGCATAGGCACATGGGAGAAGAAGAGAAGAAAGAGCATTGGGTGTAGATGAAGTGTGATGAGTAACACGTGGATGAACCGAGCTGTGAACTGACTAAGGACCCCCACAAAGTGTCCCACAGTGCATCCACAGTGCGTCCCAGGCCCCCCACTTCTATCCCTTCTCACCCGACCTTGATGACCCTGCGGCTTCAGACCCCCTCCTCCTGAGAGAGTGGTTGTGCCCCCTGATGGCACGAGGCACAAAGGAGGTCCTGAGTCTCTCAGTGGAGGAGCTTGGTGACAGCAGTCTGCCACTGAAGGAGCTCCTCTGCTGGGTGAAGGTGGTGTGCAGGGGGTGGGTGGTGTTACCCAGGATCGACCTAAACCTGGACATAGTCCTCCTCTCTAGGACAGTCTGTATCGAGTCCAGATCCTGACCGATCACAGAGCTAGCCCTCCGGATGAGCCTGTGGAGTCTCTCTGTGTCCCGTTTCCTGGCACCACCATAGTATAGTTCCGATATTTATCGTAAAGCGTCACTCGTAATTCATGTGATTGTTTTGAATTCAGATTAGTTTGTAGTTCTTTTGCTCCTTACCTTTAGAGTGAAGAAAGAGAAGAAGGAACAAGTAAGAGGAGGAGTTATTGCTGGTGAGAGTCAAAGTAGTCATTAGAGACAGTGACCACCACGGTCACCGCTATCTTCACTAGCCTTTGTTTTATCAGCCATGATAAACAGCAAAGCATCCAGGGTACAAAGCCTGATGCTCTCAAATGGTCACAGAAACAACAGACAAAAAGAGGGGGAGATGAGTATTGGAGCTGTGTGAACGCAATGGTGCTGCTCGGCAGGAGTTGTGGCAGAAAGGGGGACTGGAGAACAATAGTCGGATATGGCGGCGTGTCTTTGTTCATATCTACGAATGCTAGTCAGCTGGATGTTTGTATCTTGATAATTACATGTATAGATTTCACTTTCCAGATGATCCGTCCATTTATCCATCTATCAATCCATCCATCCATCCATCCACCCATCTAACCATCCATCCTCACATCAAAAAGTGGGTGACACTAAGCAGGGTGTTCTCGGGATCCACACTGCTACATAGCAGTGTGTGGCAATGATCTGGATCAGAGCTACACACTGAAAGTTCCTCACAAACTGTGAATTCAGCTAGCATTTGGCTAACTAGTTAGTGCTGATTCAGTCAGGTGTGTACGCGTGTGTGTGTGTATGTGTGTGTCTGCCTGAGGCTATCCCCAGCATCACAGCGAACACATAATCAGTTGCATATTAATTACTAATTCAGAACAATTGTCTGTTTTTTGGTGAATGAAAGCAGCTCTAGCTCTTGTAAGTGATTGGAGAGCTGCGTGTATCCACAAACACACACACACACACACACACGAGAATACAAGAGAGAATACATACTTCATTAGTTTGCGGTAGCTTAGCTCCTGTGTTATCTACGATCTGTCATTGTCCATCACGATTTTCGGAAAACCAACTTTAACAATCACAATTCAGCACTTTCAAGCTGGATGTAATTATCTCACCGGTTGGTCTGATCATGTTTACACAATAAGCTACGATTCTTTGTTCAGCAAAGACTGAGGAGCATGAGAAAGCAGAGAAACGCTTAGCGCCGAAAAATGAACCGTTTTGTCATGAAAAACAGGAGTGGAAAACAAAAGAAGAATCAGAGTGAAATACGTAGCAGTGAAGTTGCTGAAAGTTAAAAAAGCTCCAGACGATGGCGATCATTCGATCTGTAATGCAGGCGTGTTCCAATGGAGCAAGTAAACAAATCAGGGCTTGAAATTGCGCCCATTTTGATTGCATGTGCGCCTAAATTTTTATCAGGGCGACTATTAAATATATTTGGGAGGGAAAAAAATCTGGTGCGCCTTTTTTGTGAGACCACACTCCTGCAGTACTGCCAGGAAACAATGACAGCACAGCTGCGGCTGCTCTCCTGGGCGAGGGAGAGAGGCGCACGGAACAGAGATGGACAAAGCGTCTCTATCGCTCCGTCACTGCCTTGCTTTTGGGTCGGTGCTCCTAAAGTCTTTGCTGGTGCTACTAACTTCTAAATTTGGGAGCACCAGTGCTGTCGAGAAAAAAAGTTAATTTCGAGCCCTGCAAATGCATGTGAACCGCGGGGGAGGGCAGTGTTAATTGGTCAGCTGAGAGGGGGAAGGGAGATTGGGAACGCTCAGAGGGGGGAGAGGTCAAGATAGGGAGCTGAAAGCTACGTCCTATTAAAACAGACCGTTAGGGGGCAGAGGAGAATTTATCAACATTCAGTCAAAGATATTGAGGACCATGGATCACTTTGGGGCAAGACAACGACATTTCAAATACAGTGTATTTGGACATCTGGCAGCTGAATGACATGAATTAAAAAATGCATATTATGGGACCTTTAAAAAATGTATTTTAAAGGTATTTTAGAGGCAAACATGGCATGTTAGTTTGATAAGGAACCTATTGATGGAGTAGCAGCATTAATTCATTCATTATCTTCCGCGTTACCCGCCGGAGAGGGTCATGTTGAGCTGGAGCCAATCCCAGCTGGCATAGGGCGTGAGGCGGGGGAAACTCCGAGCACAACGCCAGTGCACCGCGGAGCCACACACAAAGACAGCCAAACTCAAAAATTCCACAGACAGGGAAGAATCAGAACGTCAGGACGAACCAGCAGAGAGTTCAGACAGCACCTCACTTAAAAAGCCTCATGGAAGTTAGTTCAGGTGTGAAAATCAGTTACGGGTGTGCGGATAAGTCTCAGGTGTGGAGCCGTGGCTCCACCCACAAGCCTGGCCCCTCTCTCTACCACACACCAGCACTGCCACGCCGAACCATGAAGGAAGTTCTTTTTTATCTGTGTACCTGTTGAAAAATCTTTTCACTGATTACGGACAGAGCTATAACAAAATATTGCTTTTTTTATTTAATCATTTAATAATTTACACTCTTGGTTCAATAGGCTATGTGTCTGAAGTCCCACAGGACTGATAATGGTCAATAGCCATAATTTCTCCATTGTTACATGAATTCATTTTGTAATGTTTTTATTTATTAACTGACATTTGGATTATTTTTGTAATCATAAATCTATCCAGCATCACAGCCACCGCAGCCAGTATTGGAGCCGCAGGGATACCACAAGCCGGACTGGTCACTATGGTGATTGTGCTAACATCTGTTGGGTTGCCTACTGATGACATCACCCTCATTATTGCAGTAGACTGGGCTTTGTAAGTAGTATATGTGTTTACACCCGTCATTTTATGATACTGTTCTGAATTATTCAAGCCACATGGGTTAAAACTCGAGACCTGTCCTCTTCATTTTTTTTCAAAAAAAGAAATATTTTTGGTCGCACTCACTCAGATTCCCTCCAAATTTTTTGCGTCTCTAGAGACAGATTCCGTACCATGGTGAATGTGATGGGGGATGCTTTGGCCACGGGCATCATGGCACACATCTGCAGGAAAGACTTCATGAAAGAGGGAGATGGAGTAAGTTTTAATTGTGACCACAGTCCTGAAAGATATGTTAACTTATCACCCTAGCTATATTAAACATAGTCACTGTTGATTATGAATGATGATGCTTTAGACCACCATCATTTCCAGAGCAGAGTAGTACATGGAGTCATTTGGTTTGAAGCCACACTATCAGAAGGCAGCAGAAAGTGGATTCAGTTCCTTCTTTTGGAAGTGTTTTACTTTACTTTTCGATATTACCCATTCTATTGACACTAACACCCTCTATCCCTGCCCCTACCCCAATACATCTATTTGCCTCCAGGTGCCTTTAATTTGTGAGACCAAGCCCGCAGTGGACTCCCCACCTCTTATGAACTGTCACAATAACAATGGCAACTATCGGGTCCCTTCTGCAGGGATTAAACACAAACTTGTCCCGTCTGATGTGGCCCGGCTAATGCAACTGGAGGAGGGTGTCCGACCACCATTAGAGAGGAAGAGACCGCCGATTCCCCCAAGACATCTCAAGAAGAGCAAAGAACATTGCAGTATTGACATGAATGGCATTGAAACCAATGTATAGCTTCCTTACGCGGATTGATGTGTTGTCTGTGTTGATATGTGGACCTGAAGAACTTCACAGATGGAAGCACACCACAGCTCACCTGTCAGGTTTTAAATTTGGCAAACTCGTTTGTGATGAGAAATCCTGAAAACTACAGCGATAAACTGTCGGTTGCTGGTCAAAGGAGTGAAACCCTTTCTGTAAGACTGGACAAGCATCACACTGACAGTGGAGCTCATGACACTCAAAGGACAACAGTTGGATTTTATTCACAGAACTCTCTGATGCGGAAAGCATGAGCGCACACATACAGTACACTCCTGCACATTGAACACAAGTGCGAGTAATTGCATGTGCATTTCTATTTGATACCTATATTTTATATAACTTTTTTGTCTATGTGCAACATGTTGATTATATAAGTAGTTATATTTTATATTACTGAAAGCAACTTTTGTTGTATTAAACAAGACAGAAAGGCAAGAAAGACTTGCGAGAATTTGGCTGGATAATGAGAAGGCAATGAAAAATGCCCTCATCTTTAACTTTGCCTTAAAAACCTGGTGGCATTAGGCTCATGATCATGTTAGCATGTTCATACATGGTCCAATTAGAGATTTGAATGGTTTTAAGTATTCTAAATGTATCAGGAGCACTTGGTTTTGTCCTGGCACTTGAATGCCCGTTGGTAATTTCACCATGAACAAGAAGCACTTCCGTTGTTGGCTGAGTGGTTTGTTTCACTGTTTTTCCACATCAAACATACATCAAACAATATCTCAAGATTGTGTATTTGCCACTAAAAACATCCAATTCTGTTTTAAATGCAAGACTCCTGAGACCATGTGGGTGAGAGACACAGATGTCAAAATCCAGTCATTTTAGTAGGCATGTTCATTCGTGAAAAGAATAGTTTGGCCAGATAGCCTTGACATTTTGCACTTAGGAAACATCGTCCTTGTGTATGATTCTGGTATGTGAAGGTTCTCTCTTCATGCATAAACCAAAAAATGTTTTGTGCTTCCCAGGTTTGCTTCCTACAGATGCTGTGCACTAGTATTTCCACCACATACAGAGATGACAAAGTATTTAGGATCAGTCCATGTCTGACAAATATAAACCTCAATGTTCAAGGTGGCCTACATTTACACATTTCTGCCATCATCAAGGAGGGCAGGTTTGTTTATTGGTTGGTTGGTTGGTTGGTTGGTTGGTTGGTTGGTTGGTTGGTTAGATATTAAGCAGAATTTTAAGAAAAAACAAAACTACTCAATGGAATTGCATTAAAACCTTGGTGGGAGGTCCGGCCTTGAGCCTGAGTGGACCCCATTAAATTTTAACATGGGTCCAGCTTTTTTGTTTTGTTTAACTTTGTTTAATATCTGTGGCAGGACTGTGAGTTTGGCTTTGGATAAACTGTGTTTGGATTAAAGGGAACGCCTGGGCCTTGGCTCCTCTAGCGTCATACCAGTTTACACTTTACATTTTTAATGATGGTCTAAGGTTGATTTTGACAATTTAGCAGTAACATTAACTGACTAATTCATGGTCCTACCCAAGATCTGTGTACTCTTGGTCACAATAAACCCATAATGGGACCCTGACCAACATCCGATTTTTCTGTCCACTTGTCCAGTAGTCTGAGCCTGCTGAAAAATCAACATACACAGGCAAAGGCTTCAGGTGAGTGATTTGCATGTTGGTGTGGTACAGTCATTCCACTTATACCACAGTAGCACTCACATTAGCTCTAGCTACCTTGCATCACATTTCAGCTAGAGCTGTACATGAATTTTATTTCGTTTTCCAGGAACTCCAGCTGAGTCCTCCCCACCCCCTTGATGTTCTCAAATATCAGCTTTGGTTTCATTTTACAATTGACGATTGTAATTTTGGCACAATCATTTAATCACTGATGGCTTCTGCAGCATGAAAAAGGGGCAGTTTACTGCAGTAAAATTCTTGTTTTATGGTCTCTATTATGCTTTCAATCCATGAAAAAGTGGATTTGAGTCAAATGAAAAGAACAAATCATATTTTAATATTTTTTTTCCTTTTTTTACAGAATCATGTGGTTCATACATTTAGACAGTTGACATGAAGTTGTGGGAGTACCTGCTGAAATATTGATCAGATATTGAATGTTAGGAAATGCACAGTTTACTTCTGTGTTTAATGAGTGTATACTATGTGACAATACTACTGTATGTGAATGTGACACTGTATTCATAACAATAGTGACAAAGATAGTGATGAGTATTCTTACTGCCATATATAAATATTTGCCATCTTTAAAAAGAGAAATAGGAATAGACTGAAGTAGCATGGAAACCAGCTTCTGTTACAATTGCTTCTATGTTTAGAAAAAATCTAATTCACAAGCAAGAGCATAACATGATAATTATTATGATATCCACAATCATTCACACTACTGTATTGTAAAATAACAACTTTTTTTTTTGAGTATAAAAAGAATCCTCACCCATCTCCCTATCACTATATGGGTGAGGAGATAAATAAATGATTTTTCATTTTAGGTTGAGTCTTTAAGTTACAGTCTCTAGGTTGAGATCTCTTTTACCAGTCCAAGAATTGTGCTTGAAATGATGTGACCATAGTCTGAATGGACTGTTTCTCTGGGTCAAAGCCAACAACACTGTGAACTCAAACATGATCAGATATACAGTAGATGCTTCATGTATTCTTTATCTTGTGAATCTCTTGTCCACTTATATTTTATTTGTTTTTCAAATTTAAACATGAAAAAGGCCTCTCATTTAAAGGGAGTCTCAGTTAGACAAAGCAGTTATAGCAAATAGCTAATGATAAAAAAAATTAGACCATGAATTGTACATATTTATTTAACAGATGTTTTAACATGTATCTTGAATGTCTCTCCTAAGTGTGGTTTTTTTTTTTCATCATCATAAATTGAATTTTTCAGGTTAACGGATTTGAAAAATCAGTTCTTTGTTATTTTCTTCTTGCTAAGATTTAATATGAATAGTAGAAAAAAAGTAAGATGAACTGATAATGAAGCTGAATTTCAGCCCTATTAGATACTGCATCGTACTGCAGAGTTTCATTCAATATTTAAAGACTGAAAAGATGAATGCCTCCGAAGTTCACTGCTTATCCTCACAAATTGTTTTTATGTATTTCCAACAAGTTTCGACTCACAGAAGTGAGCAGGTATAAATCATAAAGATGGAGACAGTGTGCTTGGGCTTTTGGTTTGAAACATTTGCATGAATTTAAATGGATGTCTATGAATGGATTTTTAAAATAAAGCACAAAAACAAAGCCATGGCTGCTACATGTCAAAAACAAATATTAGCTCAGATTTAAAGATATGTAATCCTAACCAGCCCAAAAAATGGAAACTAAACATCCGGTATCCTGCACCAGAAAAAATTAACTCAGCCCAACTCAGTAATAAACCCAGAAAATGACATTGAAGGGTTCATTCTCATTGAACAAACAAATCTGTCTTTGACACAGCACAAAGTCAGTTTACTTCTGAATGTCTTATGTTTCCTCCTCCGTCATTTTGTCACCATCCAGCCCCTGTCCTGGAAGAGGAGCATTCCCATGAGGGTTTCCTGTGCCGATGTCCAGCACTTGTAAGTTGGACAGGTGCGCAAAGGAGCTCTCGTCCACAGATTGAACAGACAGGCGGTTAAATCTAAAGAAGGGGACAGAAGTCAGTCTGTGTTACATTGGTCTTAATCAGAAATAGTCAAAAACCCAACACCCAACAAGAGGGTGAACAGACAGCCAACGACAGTGAAGAATCACATCTGTCAGAGGATCAGCTCATCTCCACAATGGGATCATCCATAATATGGGACCCACTTTTGAACACATGCACGATTATGAACAGCAGTCACGCTAGTGTGTGTCAGTCACGGGCAGTGACATGTATCTAGTGTTTAGATAAATCTAGTGTAATTTGTAGTACTGTGTGAGTGTGAACATTTCAAGGTTGTTGGATCAGCAAATGTAGGAATACCATCAACTAGAAAGAGACGTCTGATATTTACTGATATTTAGCTGAATTATATTGGCTCTAGTTTTAAACACTCCATTTCTGAAGGACTACTAATATTGGAAAAATATATGAAATCTTTTTAATTATTTTTGAAATGAAATATCTGTTCAAGAAGCAAAACCAAATTGCCCTTTTGGACAAAAGGCAATTTGTCCAAAATCAACAGTTGGCTAAATCTTGCATCTATAACTGAGTAGATTGTCTCTTTTAGCTATTTCATCAAGACTTACTATCCCCACTCTCCTCTGTCAACATCATGTGTCGAGGCCTTAATAAAAAACATATGCAGTAGAACCGTGAGATACGAGTTTAATCCATAAATCAAACAACATTTCCCCATTTAAGACAACTAAAATCATTTTAATATATCCCAGCCTTGTAAAAAAAAACCCAAACACACTATATTATGAAGAAGAAAAAAACTATATTCATTAACTAATAGACATGCAGACTTTACCTACGTATAATTAATTATATATAATGGTGCCGCAGTGAGTCGCTCTGTTGCTGTACAACAAGGCGGTTCCTGGATTACGTCTCCGTCTGTGTGTAGTTAGCATTGTATCCTTGTGTCTACGTTGGTTCTCTCCGAGCTATACAGCTTCCTCCCACCTCCAAAAAACATGTGTTTCAGATGAACTTGCTGGCTTAAAATTGCCCGTAAGTGTGATTGTGTGTGTACATGCTTGTTTATCTCTATGTGGCTCCACAGTGCACAGGCGTTGCACTCAGAGTGTACCCTGCCTCATGAGATCCATTCTCAGCTGATGTTGTATCCATCTGCCAACACATGGTAAAGACCAGGTCCGATCTCAGCTGATATTGTATCCACTCACCAATTAGCACTCACCCAAACCACGGCTCATATCTCGGATTTCACTTGTAAGTCGAATATGGACAGAGCTACAGCTCGTATCTCAAAAAACTGGTATGTAGAGTAGCTTATATAATTGGAAAGGTCTGGTCCAGAGGTCCTTGGTGAGGTTTGAAGTGTTCCCCCATACAATACTGTTTTATATGTGGATTAGTCATAAGCATAAGCTCTAAAAAACAGAGTCTGAATACTTGGTGAGCTGTCTGCGAACTGTATGGGCCTGAATTTCCCTTGGGATCATTAAAGTATATATCTATCTATCTATCTATCTATTTATAGGAGGTATTATTTGTGAAGATGACAAGCTGCTATCGGCTGTTCCTGTTGTTGAGGCTTAGTTTCTCTCCCTTCCAATCACAGCTAAAGGCTTGCACTATCAATGGTTGAAAACAGCTGAATGTCCTCTTGACAGTAGAAAACACAGACCTGGTTTCATGGCTGATAGTAATCAGACACATGTGACCTGCAAACTCACTACAGAACTACTGAATATAGTTGAATAAATATAGAGGAAAAATAACATCGTTTCTGAATCCTATACCAAACTAATCAGGGGTGTTTCTCATTTTTCTGAAAACACTTCTGCTGATCCAATCAATTGGTGAAAATGTTTCCTTGTGTTATCAGTGAATATGAATCAGTGGCCGACGTACAATACACATGCAATTCTCAACACACATAAATCCAATTTCATCCTGATGGAAGTGTTCCAGTGGAGCTAAAGTGGTTCAAGCCAAGGGTTCTCATCTGGATCGAGATTTTGGTTGGAAAAAAAAAAAGTAGCTGCAGCTGATACGAACATAAAGAGCACAGCAGCCTGGAAAGGATCAAAGCTGTGGACATGAGCAATAACACAGTGCTGTTGAGGTCAGATGGGAAACCACAGAGAATGAAATAATTATTGATAAAATCATAAACCATACTGCATAAAACAAAGTGGAAAATTCACTATACGCAAAATAGTTAGAGACGAGAGAGAGATTAGAAAGTTTTTTTCCAGCAGTTGACCAGCCCTCAGTGTAATTTACATAAGATTTAACAGTTTAAACTATATTGAAAATTTTTTTAAAAAGTAGAGTTTTAACATTTACATCAATTTTGTTGTAAAACTACTGACAGCAGTATGCTTAGTAAGCCTGACACAACTTGTGGGTTTTTTTCCACATCGGTTTCGATGTGGAGTAATCAAATGTAATATAACATGTTAGTGAGCCTCTGTTGTGTGGTTATGGGATTTCTCATGACTGTGGGATACCTGCAGTGCAAATCAAAACGACAAATAGGAAATACAACGGATTAATGAGTTCAAAACAAATAGGAAATCACAGGCCTGTGCGTCCAATCAGCAACAACCTTTGTTCACAGCAGTTGCTTAACTTCTTCAGGAAAAGATAATTGCATAATTTGTATCTTGCTGTTATGATTTCTAACTGGGTGATTTGAATTGTGGCACTTCAGTTTATATACAGTACATATGAATTAATTTCACATTTACATAGACATTACTTTACACAGTAAATTTTATGTTTCTTTGTATTGAGTTGTGTGTTTGATAAGATGCAAGATGTGCATGACTCTTATATTTATATATGAACATGCACAAAATTTCAAACTCATCTTCCCATTAGTGTATAGGCCAGTCATTCAGGTACAGTAACTCTCTTTCTCCACTGTTTGTTAGACTTTTGAGCATGTTGGCCAATTGGTCAACAGCATTATCAGCAAACTAGCAACAGTTAGTCTCATGGGGTTTGAATTTGTTTTCATTCATACAGGAAAAGGAGAGTCAGGAGGATGTGTGAGTGTGTGTGATAGCCTGGCTTGATTCATGGTTGCGTGCCAAGAGAAACCGGTCCGCAGCTGACAGACGGGTAATATAATTTTGTGGGAAATGTTCATAGGCATACAGTATCTGCAACTGTTTGAGCTCATTAAATGAGGTTATTTTGGATATTACTCAGATTATGTGAAAACTGAACACAGCTCACTCACCTTAATGTGACTTTATTACTGTGAATTGTGCAGACCAAAGGTGGCCTATTAGCCCCAACAGGGAGCACTTTAACATAACGTTACAAGAATAATTACAGATATGCTATTGCTAATGTTTTGGGGAGTAGGAACAGTTTAAAGTGAGTGTTTACACATTTATTCATCCTGCAATGAGATTTAAGAGGCCAGCGTGTCTAATTACTGCCGAAACCGTTGTGGTAGTTGAAAGTGGACTAGTCTTTTATTTCTGGACACGGATACTTGGGTGAAACCCCTCTTTGTCACTCACAGCAAGACAAACATAACGTTCTTTCATGAGAAGAAAATGGATTTTTGTAAAACTTTTTTTTTTTTGCGAATTGGTTAAGCAAAGGAGTATGCAAAGATGTCTGAAACACTTCCAAATGGAAAAGAAAGACATAACCAGGGTGAAATGTTAGAACAGATCACTCTTTGAGCTTCAACAGCCACAGGAAGGGCTGAAGTGTTACCACAGGATGTAAGGATGCATTAGAGATGAGGGGTGTGTTCTAGGTTTAGCCTCAAACCATTCCCAGGAGTCACTGTGTCATTTATTTCTTTGTTTAATCAGAACACAAATTGCTGCAAAACAACTGTTTCAAACTCACTGAACTTTAAGTAAATGTTATTTGCTGAATGATCAGATTATTCAAAAATCTGATTATTGTGGGAGTGCATGTCAATTAAATTTGATGAATGGTATAGCAGGTCCCTCTCTCCACGCTCAAGGATGTTTGTGAT
This sequence comes from Antennarius striatus, assembly GCF_040054535.1. NCBI lineage: Eukaryota > Metazoa > Chordata > Actinopteri > Lophiiformes > Antennariidae > Antennarius > Antennarius striatus. The sequence continues at coordinate 14,087,236 of NC_090782.1, read as the reverse complement.
AATAATATGATAATGAAAGGTGATCATGAAAACTGACAATGAAAACTATACAATAATAACGATAATAATCTGACTCTATAGTTAGAGTCAGATTCAAGAAAACGTTTAGAATGTATCCGTGGATATACCTGTCTGTGAATGCTTCGAGACAGTGTGCAGATTAGAAGGAACCTTCTGTTATGTCGCTATTCAGTGATATTTGGCAGTCTGTTCACCAGAAGAAAAAGCCATTGTTCACCCTGGAAGATGAAGAGTGGGATTTTATAACAATCCTCGTGGCCAAGGGAAAGGTAAATGCATCAGATGTGATCTCTGGAGGAGCAGATATGTCATGAAAATTAAAGTAATTTGCCGTCACGATTGGAGAACTTTACAGTGAGAAAAAGAAAAGAGAAGGCAAAAGATTGGGTGAAGAAATAAATGGGAAGTTGTGGTCAGCAAGAAATGGAGGCTAGCCCATTAGTACAATATCAGTCATTAGTAGCATGCTTGATAATATTAGTCCAAAAGGTTCAAATGTTTACTGTTGCTTGGGAGCAGCATCGGGAGTTTGTCACTCGATCACCAACTTGAAGTCATTCTAAAATACTGATGTAATCATCCAGTTACGCTCAAAAATCAAACATTCAAAGACACTGAGGTGGCTCCAGTCATCCTTGAGTAGGTCAAGAGATGCAAGACTACACCTGTAAAAATGTTCTAACAACGATGTTTTGGATTGAACATTAGGACCAATCTTTGTTCCATACCAGTTTCTTCCGTATTGGTCTGGAGGTCTGAAGAAAGACCGAACTGGACCAAATCTCCTGTTGTGTGAACCTGGCTTGATTCAACCAATGACTGAGTTTGAAGGGGAGTCCTGGAGAGTTTCTATTATTCTTAGCAAACATGGAAAGAGGAGAAGCACTGAAAATCTGTTTGGGCAACTAGTCCAACATTGAAGAGACATAACTTTTCAACGGGCAGCTGTGAGCAGTTTGAAGATTTCACTATCAGACCATAATATCCTTAAAAGATTCAGCAAATGTGAAGAAATTTCTGCATGTAAGTGAACTGTGCTTTGCATTGCATGTAGTGAAGCCGCGCATCGTGAAGCGCGAACAAGTGAGGGTTTACTTTAACCTAATGTGCCAATTTTAAATATCCAAACGCAACAATATTCCTCTTGAAGCACATAAAATGGATGTTGAACAAGATCAATTTAAGGATTTCTGCAAGTCTTTCGAAACTACCGCAAAGCATCAATGCTTGGGCAAACAGTCATGGAAAATAATTTGTGCCTTCTGAATGGGAAGTCAGTTCCCAGCAATGTGAGTGAGCTGAAAAACTAAAATTTCTTGTTTTGTAAGAAAATGATGATGGTCCCTTACCGAAGGTAGATGCCCTTGATGTTTGGTGTACCTTCAAAAGCTGAGGCAGGTACAGTAGATATGCGGTTACTTTGCAGGTAAAGGTATTCCAAAGACTCAGGCAGGTCAGACGGGATGTGTGAGAGCTGGTTGCCAGACAGGTCTAGAGTCTAAAATAATAACACGGAGAATGAACACAATCAAGCATTTAAAGAATTTTTTGTAGCAAATTCATATCAGAAGAAAACATTTACATGGAAACATACTATGCACATCTAGTACATACAACATGTGTGCTAGGCAATATGAATGTGAATGATGTCAATGACAATATCAAGGATCAGAAAAAAATTCACATCTTGATTTGAGCTGAACATCCGGAATTCTTTAGACACCATGTTGTGGAAGCCTATGACAGTTGAGTTTCACCAGATCTCACAAAGCCAGCACAACCTTGTTTACCATGCAAGATCTGATTTAAAAACAAAGGCTGTCAGAAGTGCCCGTGATAATATTAATGAAAGATTCAGAAATGAAAGTGTTGATTCACTTAGATGAACTTAACAAGTGAATTTTACTCACCTATTATCATTACATAAAAGTTTACTATAAGTTAAGAGTCATGTTGGTGCTTGTACTGTCTTGCCAGTAACCCAACTGAGGACAGTCTGGGTCAATTAATGTTTAAAGTGTACAGCAATGGCCAGCAAAGATCCAGCAACACTCAGCCGGCTGGACGACCATGTAACTTCATCCTTCGGATTGATAGCCACTCAGCTGTTCAGTCACAAACAGCCACTTTTGTCAAACTGCCATAGAAACAACCCAAAAACCACAATGAAAGGGTAGAAATGACTTGATCTGTTCCTACTGCTCACTCACTGTGAGAGCACTGAGCTCCATCCAGGCTCCTTGGTAAATAGAATTCAGTTTGAGCTGGTTGTTGCTCAAGATGATCTTTTGTAAGTTCTTCATTGCTGACAACGCGCCGTCTGGAATAGAATTTAGCTGGTTGTTCTTGATTTCAAGCACACGCAAACTGCGAGGAAGACCAACAGGCAATGAGTGTAGGCTATTCCCAGAGAGATCTAAGGTTTCAAGCATGCGCAGCTTCCTGAAGGCCTCGTGGTGGACCTTGGGGCTGGTCAGTTTGTTGTAGCTGAGGTTGAGCTCAGTCAGAGTGTACAGTAAGGCAAGGTCATTGCGGCCAATTTCGGAAATCAAGTTGTGTAGTATCATCAGGGTCTTGGCTCGCCGAGGCAAGCTCCTGGGAACCCGTTCAAGCAAGTTGTTGTACAAGTGGAGAGTGTGCAGCTTCTTAAGGCCCTGGTGAGAATATGAAATGAAACAAACTTTATTTGTCCCCTGTAGGGGACATTATGTTTCCCCTTGATCACATTAGTCACACACACACACACACACACACACACACACACACACACACACACACACACACACACACACACACACACACACACACACAGACACACAGACACACACACACACACACACACACACACACGTGTGTGTGTATATACATATATATATTGTATTTTATATATATACAGTATATATTTATATATATACACACACATACATATACAGTATATACATATATACACATATACATACACACATATATATACAGTGTGTATATACATATATATATATATGTATGTGTATATATATATATATATATATATATATATATATATATACATAAAAACCAATATTTAATTCACTGTTACAAAAATATCTCGAATTAAATCTCTTCCAACCTGCCCTGACCATTTTAAAATACTTAATTCTACATACTCTATATTACAAAGACAATACAGAAGAATAGGAAGAAGAATAGAATACCTGGAATGCAGCCGGGTGAATGGATCGTGATCGAAGCTTGTTATTATGAAGGAGGAGATACTCAAGGTTTCTGACAGAACTAAGAGTGTCTCCCGGGATACTACGAATAGAGTTCTTTTCCAGATGTAACAGCACCAGATTGCGAGGCAAGCCCTTTGGGACAACACTCAGGTTGTTATTGGATAAGTCCAAACACTCCAGGCTGTTAAGCTGGCTGCCAAGAGAAGAGGAAGTCATAAAGACATGCATTTTAATTCAGGCTGTTTTTTTTCTCTTGCAACACAGTCAGCATGTTATAATATGTTAACTTCTTGGGATTTAGTCTACCTGAAAGTCTCGTTATCCATGCCCTCATTGCTGAGGTGGTTATTCTGGAGATACAGCTCTCTGAGGTTTGGCAAGTTGTCAAAAGCCCCCGGTGGAATTTGCTCTAACTTGTTACTCTGTAACAGGAGCAGGCCTTATGTGGTTATGTGATTCATGAATAAAAAAAGATAAAGATGTACAGGAATGTACCGCACATACAAAACCAATCTAAGTTTGTGCTGGACCTTCAGATGTAGTCGGTAAAGGGTGGACGGCAGGTGGCCTGGGACAATCTGCAGGAAGTTGCTGGACATCGTGAGGATCTCCAGGTTGTCAGAGCCATTAAACATATGATAAGGAAGGCTTGCATCAGTCAGCTTGTTGTTATGGAGATACACAGACCTGGAGGCCATAGTTATGGGAAATTGCCATGTGAATTGATATAATTTCAGTAACAAGTACTAAATTTACAGAAGCTGGCAGATGCTTACTTTAGATTTGGTTTCTGGCCAAACGTATATGGGTAGATATTTGTAAGCTGATTAGCAGCAAAATCAGCACTGACCAATGAGGGTGGTAAGACCCTTGGTGCAGAGGTGAGCTGCAAGTACAAGAGTGACAAGACACTGGAGTTTGTGATTTTTCTCTAACAGAAAAATTCTTAAATATGACCTGTAATGAGCAAATGCTTATATACTGAATAACACAACATTGCAAAAATATATTCAGGGTCACGTCTCTGCTTTTTGCAGATGATGTAGTCCTATTAACTTCACGATCTCTATCTGCAATTGGTAGTGATTGCTGCCTGCTGAGTGTGAGCATCTCCAACATTTGTTTCCAGGTTAGGGATGAGTTGTTTGCCCAAGTGGATGAATACAAGTATCTTTGGGGTGTTGTTCGTGAATGAATTAAAAGAACGGAGCAATGCATACAAAGCAAGATTCTCAAACTGCTGAGCTGTCTATGTTCCTCCGCTGAACTTTGGGTAATGACTGAAAGAACATGCAACTGAAATGAGCTTCCTCCACTGGGTCCACTATCAGAGATATGGTAAGGAGCTCATCCATTTTTGAGGAGCTTAGAGAGGAACCACTGCTCTTCCACATTTAATGAAGTTGGTTTCAGTGCTTCAGACATTTGGTCAGGATGTCCCCCGGATACCTCCCTGTGGAGGAATTCCAGATATGTTCTCTTGAGAGGACACCCAGTGATAAACCCAGAAAACTGTGGAGGGATTACATGTCTCAGCTAACTTGGGATGGTCTTGGTGAACCCCCTAGGAGAAGTGAGTGAATGAGTGAATGAGTGAATGAGTGAATGAGTGAATGAATGAATGAATGAATGAATGAATGAATGAATGAATGAATGAATGAATGAAAACATGACTTGATGTATTCTCTCGATCCACAATGACAAAAATTGGCTTACAGTTTAATCCTCTCGGTTACTTATTTATGCTTCAGTTTCAAAGCCCCTGTTCATTCTGAACAATAACGTCTTTTGCTGTTAAGATTCAAATGTTGCATAGAAACAGAAGAAATTATTTTTCTAAAAACTGTCACTGTGAGCGTGTCCATATCGTAATGTTTTGAGAATAATATTGGCATTTGGCTTAAAGCACTGCTGTGTTTAGTCTTGTGGATCAGGTCAGATTGCTGCAGACACATAGGTTTTCTTATATATACTGTATATTATCTTATATTATCACTGACTTATTTGCTGGGTAATTTTAATTAAAAGTATTTTTTTATCATTGACAGATATTTCAAAGGCAATTACTCTCTTGTGAATTCAGATAATTGCTCTGATTCATCCATTCTGTCCTCTCAAACCGTTTGTACATTTTGCGATTGTTAAAAGAAAAGTTTTCTTAATTTTGGCCTTTCCTACGAGAAAAAATATTATCTGCAGAGAATAGCAGAGAATATAGACATCCCAGAAGTAGCGGTGAGATTAGATGTTCATTTAGAGCTCTCTCCTTTATAGCATGGTTTATGGATTAAAGCAGCATGGGTGTCTTTGAGGCTTAGTGAGCACTTAAAAATCCCCCATTCTTTTCATATCCCATTTGCCTATTCATCTCTGTGAAGGCACAAACAAATCTGTCCATCCTCTTTCTCTTGCTGTGTTTCCAACAGGGTCAGTAACATTTTACTTCTGACCAGCTGGCACAGCCATACTGGAAGTGATTACAAGCATAAGCTCACACAGTGTATGAGAGGAGACCGCCACCCCTCTCTGCTAGTGACAGTATGCCTGGGAATCACAATACAGTACAATGACTGTCAGAGACACACTAAAAGCCTGTCATGGCATCATACAAGGACAATCTGGATTAGCAGTGAAAAAGAAACCACGTGAATGTTAGGTGTATGACTCACTTTGTTATTTGCCAAGTATAAATACGCCAGCTGTTCAAGCATCTCAAAACCTTCATCTTCAAGGCCTGGGAAGAGAAAACCCATCACAAGCATATAAACAAGCTGATAGTGTGTAGAATTCATCAAACATTCAGGGCTAAATGACACAAACTGGAGAGGGGAGAACATAAATCCACTGTAACCTTTAAAAATAAAATAGAAATGTAATACCAGACGGTTGGGGAGCCTGTAGATGAATAGACAAGAGGAACAAGAGATGGACACATGTCAATTTTGATTGGTCAGCCAGTCAGAGGTCTGAGAGCCATCACAACTTCTCACTCATTATCATAAATTCAGTTATTCATTCATTTTCCCACTTGCTTCATCCGCTTGTGCAGGTCACGGGGAGCTGCAGTCTAATCCAGCTGGCATAGGGCGTGAGGCGGGACAAACTCCGGGTGCAGTGCCAGTGCACCACGGAGCTACACAGAAGACATACTGTACAAACACGCACACACACTCACTCACTCCTACGGGCAATTTGGAAAAGCCAACCTGGAGAGAACCCACGCAGACACGGGGAGAACAAGCAAACTCCGCACAGAGCGGGACTCGAACCCGGACCTGCCTTGTTGTGCGACAACAGCGCTACCCACTGCGCCACTGTGCCGCCCTCACTATCATACAGTTTAATGATAACAAATTTAAAGAAATAAAGTTAAAACTCAAGGCGAGAATTGAAATCACATCATCTCAATGAGTCACCCAAAATTTCTTTAAGTGCCTGTTTCAACAACTCTGCATAACATCTGAGAATTTGCTTAGTCAGACAAGGCTAGTGTCCCAGCATAAGAAATAAGTTTAAATTATGTTGCCTCACTTTTGTGGAACTGAATCAACTGAAGATTATTGATCAACTAAAGCTTGGTGTAAATTTAATGATTCAGACTTGTTCCTGATACTTAAAGGACATACTGTATTATTAAGCGTGATGGTGAATCTGTGGTGTAACGAGTGCTACACTGTCTGGCTCACAGAACAGAACAGAACAGAACAGAACAGAACAGAACAGAACAGAACAGAACAGAGCAGAACAGAACAGAACAGAACAGAACAGAACAGAACAGAACAGAGCAGAACAGAATGACTCTGACAACATCCGAATCCATAGGTATATCTTCATCCATACGTTTTCTGAAATCAGAGTACAGTAGAACCTCGAGATATAAGGTTAATCCACTCAGTGACTGAGCTCTTAATCAAACAACAAAAACATGGACGGTGTGAAGGCTACTATCTCAATGAAGTTGTATGTTGAGCAGCTTGTATCACGAGGGACTACTGTTCTCTAACTACTGATCACATACTATTTCCTCAGCATAATGAGTGTTACTATTGAAAATGAATGTGACAGATGTAGTTTAGAACTCTGAACAACACTATTTTTTTAATGATAGGAAGAAGCTTTTAGTTGTCAGTAAGCTGGCCAAGAGCAAGAAGTGATCAATTGAGTGCAGACTTCCTTGGATCTCAGAATTTATTTTTATTTTTTTTAAATCCCTTTAAAATGTCAACTTGTCAGCAGACACTTATTTTTATGCACTCACTGCAGCCAATTTCAACATATGGAATTATCTGATATAAAGTGTTTTCCCCAGGGTTACTGGAGTTTTGCTGGTCTATTAGAAGCACAAATACAACACTAATTTACTATAATTTGTACCCAACATTCGCTCACTGAGGCCACAGCTGGGCAGGAAAGCAAAAGCTATCTCTTCATGTTCACAATGATGGCTCTCAGCCATCCCTCTAACAGAAACAACACCGGATGAGCCAGTGATAGAAAGCAGTGATATCATATTTACCATTTAAAATAGGTTTTGTATAAACTACAAATTGCAGACGCGCAAATGGAACGTAGCATTGACTTTGAAAAGAAAAAAGGAATAAAGCGCAGGAAAAGATGTTTTTTGCACAACATGGCCCCATGAATTTCCTGCCACCTGGATGTGTACTGGCTGGGAGAACAAACAGATGTTGCAAAAACTGGGCAACAGTAAGCAGAAAAAAACTGCATCTACCACAGTTGGATGTAGTCTACATACTGTCAAATTTGTCTGAAATTAATATTGCGCCCCAAGTTTTGGCTGTGTGTTCAGATTAGTTTTATAGTGTTTACCATCTGTGGTGAGCCAGTTGTTCTGCAGATTCAGAGTTTGAAGCTGATGCAGATGAGAAATATGATCCACTGTTATTGTCTCAATTTTGTTGTTCTGGAAAAGCAACAAACAGACAAACACACATGAGATGTCTGTGAGGATAACACACATGAGAGTTTTGACATATCTATTCCTTAATTTCAGAGTGACAAATGTGAAAAATTTCAGAGAAAATGTGGATGTGTGTCCTTCTTAACGTCCCACATACCTGTAGAGAGAGCTGGCGGGTTTCGTCAGACAGCTCAGCAGGAAACTCTGTGAGGTCAACTCCAGCACAGTCCACCGCCCCCTCCGCTGTGCAGCTGCACTCTTGCGGACATTCAGTAAGGTCAGGTTTCTTCCCCATTGTTGTGACATTTATCTCCTCCTCATCCTCTTGCTCTGTTTCAAGAGAGGCCTTGCAACACACCAACACCAAGGCCAAGAGCAGTACAATCAAAGTCTGCAGGACGGAAGGCTTGAGAGAGGCCATGTCCACTGCTTACTTCTCCTGTGGCACAAGAACAGATAAGTTAAACACATCAGGCCACATTTCTATTTTTCACATATTTTTTCCTTCTTTGTCATGTCCTAAAATATTTGTTGTGTCTTGCAAAAATTGTAGCTACAGTTCCCTCAACTATTATCAATTGTGATTTTTTTGTGTGTGTCTTTTTGTGCCTGTATGAAAATTATGTCCAAATAGAGACTAACCCCAACAGGCAGAACCCATTGCGCCACTGTGCCTACAACTACTCAATACTACAAAACTTTAGAATTATTTCAATGTGAAATTGCAAAGATTTGGGTTTCACTCAGTGTTAGAAAACAGGAAATCTTGTCAAAGTCTGTTTTTCATGTTGTTGTTTTTTCACATTTTATTTAGATGTGTTGAGCATGTACTGATCTATGATATGAGTAGACGTTAAATTTAACACACGGAGCAAAGTTGAGAGGTGTTTTATCTGTCGTCACCATAGTTGACAGATTCTGCAGTAACATCACTCCATTTAAAATGGACAAGTTTCTGCAGTGACACAGTGCAGTGCTTTTTTAGGGGCGGCAGAGGCTCAGTGGTAGAGCGGGCGGTCTTCCAACATTCTAAGATCGGCGGTTCGATTCCCGCTGTCGCCCAAAAACACCCAGAGTGTGAGCTGACAGTGGAAGGTGTCAGCTCACCTCCGGAGCACTGCCGAGGCATCCTTGAGCAAGGCGGCGTCCCCATTCACAAGTTGTTCATTTGGGGCGCACCAAGAAGAAGCTGTTCGCCACTCTATCTCCCATTGCATGCTTACAGGCCCCCTTGTGTGTGCTTGTGTGTATTACAGGGGCCTGTACACACTAATATATATTATATATATACAGTATACTGTATATATGAATGCATATTATTAACAAAGATACTAGAGTGTGCCATCTTAATTTACCTTCCAGGATCATAATAAGTATATAATTTGTTTTTTTTAATTTACAAAGTAACGTCACTGTATTGAGACAGACAGGATTCGATAGTGACATCACTGCATTTGAAGCGGACAGAATACTGTAGTGTCGTCAGTGCATTTAAAATGGACAGAATTCTGCATTGACTTCACTGCATTCAAAACCAACAGGATTCTGTAGAGATATCGCAACATTTAAAAAGGGCAGGATTTTGCCGAGACATTCACTGCATTTGAAAGAGACAGGATTCTGTAAGGTCATTACTGCATTTACAATGAACTGGATTATGCAGTGACATGACTGTATTTACAGTGATGTCACTATAAATGCAGTGACATCACTGACATCACTGCATTTATAGCAGATAATAATCTTCTGGGACATCACTGCATTAAAACAGACAAGATTGTAAAATGACATCTTTGCATTTATACCAGACAGGATTCTGCAGTGACATCACTTGTGTTGCCACACAGCAAGGCGTTTCTATGTTCGTCCCCCTCTGTGCAGAGTTTGTACGTTCTTGCCATGTCTGTGTAGGTTTTCTCCGGCTTCCCCTCACTTCCAAAAATATGCCCTTCACGTGAACTAGCCGGTCTCACATTGTCCGTAGGTGTGACGGTGGGTGTGCGTGTTTGATGTCCTTCATGTGGTTCCATGGTGCACTGGCGTCACGCCCAGATTGTATCCTGCCTTACACTCTCAGTCGGCTGGGATTGGAGCAACCTCGCGACACACGGTAGCAGAAAAAAGTGGGTACTGAAGATAATGCAAGAAAAAGCCATGACATCACTACATTTACAAATGAACAGGGCTCTGTAATGTCATCCCTGCATTTAAAACAGACAGGATTCTGCAGAGACACCACTGCATTTAAAACAGACTTGATTCTGTAATGACATCACTGCATTTTAAATGGACAGGATTCTGCAGTGACATCAACTCATTTAAAAGGGACAGGACACTGCTCTGAAGTCACTCCATTTAAAACCAAACTGGATTCTGTAGTGACATCACTACATTTAAAAAAAGACAGGATTCTTCAGCTACATCACTCTATGGGCTGAGGAATACAGTGATCCCTCATTAATTGCGGTTAATGCATTCCAGGACCACCCGCAAATAACAAAATTCCGTTGTATTGCAACAAACTATTTGTTTTATTATTTACGGTAATTTAAACGTTTATTAACCTTCCCCATACTGATATGGTATGGGGCATTAGCGATCACAGGTAGCCTATTAACCTAATATACACTTATAACATCAGTGAAGTCTTTATTAATACTTCAAATTTGCTGCCACTTAGCCAAAGGCGTTTTCAGGGATGGCCTTGCTTTTTCTCAGTAACACAGTAAAACCACATTCTGCTTGTACAACAGCAGCTTGGCTCCATGAAATTGACCTGCCTGCAATCAATCAATCAAAACGTTTGGAGCACTATAATAGCTATTAAAAAATTTTTATCACAATAAACAGCAGAGACCACAGTATGTTAAGCAGCTGATATCCTACATAAGGGAAAAAAGAAAAGATTTCATTTTCAAATAAGTCAGTCTCCTCAGTTCCAAAATGCTTTCAGAATGCTGTTAAGAGAACATGTGATGCAACATGTGATGTGTGGTAAACGTGTCCCTGTCCCAAATTTTAAAAAATGATTTGCTGCCATCAATTTCTTAATGAGGATGCAATTTTTAAAACAATTATACAACAGCTAAAATGGTATTTAATATGGTAGTTTGTTTTTAATAAAACAGATCACAGAGATCAATGATCACAGAAAACAATAGATATTATTTAATAAGATTTCAATAGAAATAACGCGCATGCCTTTTTGTATTATGCAAACGGCATTCGTAATGTCGGTGCGTTTGTCAATAAAACGGGTATGTGTTTGGACTCTTCTGCGAATTTTATTTGTAGGGCCTGTCCTCCGGGGGGTCATTATGATGAAGACAGACTTATCCTCTTGAATCCACATTCTTCAGATATTTGGCCTAGTTATTTGCATATTTTGTGACTCTATTTACATGACATGTCCATCGTGGGAGAGAAGTCCCTGTTCTGAGGCTCTTCCTGAGGTGTCTAACATTTTGTCCCCATCGAATTGGATTCTGTTAACTAAGGGGCCTCGTGTATTACACAGACTGTAAAGCCCACATCCAATCCAATCCACTTTATTTACATTGTGAAGTCTGATTTTGTAATCTATGAATGAACTTTATTTAGTCATGAAAGGATGACTCAAGCTTACAGTATAAATTATCACTGCACTGACACATCTGTAGTACTGATGGAATTTTTTCATCACATTTTGATGCATAGGGTCATGTTACCCCAGAATGTCTCACCATCCACTGATACTTTAGTTGATTTGAATCATTTAAAAGTACGCATCAGTCTTCTGCCTGCATTCATATGTATGAGAAGTGAATTATATACAGCATTTAATTTCAAGGCCTTGCAGTCTACCAGTAATGGTGCATCACTGCTGTTCCATTTCCAGGTCATTAAGAGCCATTTTTGCATTTATACTCTGAGACATCAACAAAAGATGTCCGGTGTGCTTAGGCTGGAGCTTTATTCCTCCTTTACTCCTCACCAACTATAATTGGATCTAATGAAGAGATGAGAATCACATGTCACCCTGCACATGTTGCTTTCCAACAAAAGGAAAATAAACCTTTATAAAAAATAACAATTTGTAAGAATTTCTGGTATAAAACTTCTGGTATAAATGAAATCAAACAAATATTTACACCTTAGTACAGGCACTCATTTATACCTTTGACATCATGCTCTATTATTACACAGTATTTTAGTATTGTTTACTTCCAAAGCAGATGGAAAATCTACAGCTGATCAATGTTACATTTTCCTGATAAATCTAATTCTCAATGACAGCTTAACAGTTTTGCTAACAAAAGCAGTTGTGGATAATCTATTCATATCTATATGTTACAGACTCAGAATTCTGTAATGTCATGTATTGTCCTGTCCTACCTTATCCTATCCAATCCCATCCCATACCATCCATCCTATCCTATCCTATCCTGTCCTGTCCTGTCCTGTCCTGTCCTCTCCTCTCCTCTCCTCTCCTCTCCTCTCCTCTCCTCTCCTCTCCTCTCCTCTCCTCTCCTCTCCTCTCCTCTCCTATCCTATCCTATCCTATCCTATGCTATCCTATCCTATCCTATCCTATGCTATCCTATCCTATGCTATCCTATCCTATCCTATGCTATGCTATCCTATCCTATCCTATCCTATCCTATCCTATGCTATCCTATCTTATGCTATCTTATCCTATCTTATCCTATCCTACCCTATCCTATCCTATCCTATCCTATCCTATCCTATCCTATCCTATCCTATCCTATCATATCCTACCCTACCTAGCAATGCACCTTTTCTACCAAATTAAGAGATATGCACCCAAACAAAATCCAGTCAGCAGCATGCATATACCAGAATGAACATAACCTATTTTTAAGATCTGGAACCAGTCAGAATTAAACTTCATACCAAACAGGAGTCAGAAGGGAGACTAACACTCTTGTGTTACCCAATCTGGCTCTGAAGCAGCTTTACTGGACTATTAAGGAGTTTGGATTGTATAGAATACACATGCCAGAATTGCCATGCATGGATGAATGATGCTGACATTTAAAGCTCAGTTTAAGCTCTGAATAGTAGCACAACCACCTGTAAACATGCAACAGGAAAGTCTACAAAAGCATTGTTCTGCTCCACTACTTTACCTCTTCAACCGATCTTTGCTGAAAGTCTGAAGTCCAATTTTAAAGCAGGCTGTCCCATAGCAGGCGAGCAGTCACACAACCACACCAGATACCCTCCAGATGTGAAAACAGTGAGAAAGGAAGGGGAACAGGAGAGAGTGAAGGGAAGGGAGTGAGTAAGCGAGAGAGCTCTGACCTGAACCAGAGCCAAAAAAACAAATTCTTTTGGTTTTTCTCACATTTATTCCCAAGATTAAATATTTTTTCCTCTAAATGTGGTGGGTCTTTAAAGTTTGACAAAGTTTGTTGGATTCCACAAACTTGAGCCACTGATGTGCAGGAGATCGCTGATAAAATACGTTATCATTGTCGAAAAATGCAACATGTCCTGAGACAACGTGCATTTGCATAAAATGAGTTTCCCTAAATACTCCAGTCATACATAATAAAGTGGAAGAGTAGCTTGCCAAGAAAGGCCAACAGGATAATGATCTAATGTCTCTTGTGTTTCTGGATTAGGACTCTTCAACAAGCCCACTTCCTGCCAGACACAGAGTGTGAACATCTGCTAACATTAACACACCTAACAGAACTTCAGATTCAAATGCACAATAAGCCCAAAAATAGGTGTTTTTTATGTTCAATGAAATCTGCACGGTAAGATTATGACCCGTTTTTGATTATAAACTATATCTGTGTAATAAACCGCGGCGAAACCAGTGAAGATCACCGGTAAGGTCTTCAACAGCAGCCTAAGGACTTGTCTGTTAAGGTAACCTATCAGGAACTGGACCGATGGAACTGTACCAGTCAGGCTTCACAGACAATTTGAAGGCATGGCAATACGAATGGATTCGTGTACCTATTGACCAACTCGCGGTGTGTCCTGAAGCATGTTTTTTATCTCGGATTTTAGCTTGTCGAACAAAAATATGGACAGAGTGATGGCTTGTATCTCAAAAGACTTGTATTTCAAGCAACTTGTATCTCGAGGTACTACTGTACTTTTTTTTTTTTTTAAATTTGTTTTTGGCTTGGACCACAATTATTTAAAATTGTGGTGGCAACAGAGACCTTTTTCAGTTTGTTATTTAAGAAACTTTAACAATAAAAGGGAATAAAAGCAGTAAAGAAAATTTACCTGTCCCCAATGGCACTGAATAGCAATTGTTGAACAAGGAATACTGTAACATGAGAAAGCTAATAGATGAGCATAATACATTCATCCTTAGCTAAGGTTAAGAACTGCTTATAGATTAAGTTTCCCTATTTAATATCTGTGTATTTAAAGTTTTAAGGCGATAACATCTTGGCAGGTTCATTATCAATAACAGTAAGAACTGCATATACAGTGCCTTGCGAAAATATTGCCCCCCCCAAGAACTTTTTGACATTTTTTGCTACATTTCAGGCTTAAACTTAAAGATAACAAACTGAAAATATTTTTCAAGAATCAACAACATGTGAGACACAATCGTGAAGTGGAACCAAATTTATTCAACATTTTATATTGTGTTTGCAGATAAAAAACTGAAAAGTAGGAAAAGTATAGGTCCAAGTGATGCCACAGCTGAAATGTTCCCTTATTCCCACAAATTCCATATAATTTTGTTATTAACTTTCTAGCAGCTTATACTTAACTATAATATTTCTAGCAACTTGAATTTATCATTACGTACCTCTGATATAATAAAGACCTTCTAAACAATATTCTAACTTTACAATACATCTGATATTAGATGTGTGTTAGAAAGTCTTTCTATTCAGTTCACGTTGACTTCATATTGAGTAATTAATGTTTCAATTACAAAATAAATCTCCCTCTTAAAGCCATTCCTGTTGGAACTGCAGCCACTGTGTGCACACAAGAATGACGACAGTATCTTCTGGGTTGAAGATACTGGGTCTCTTGTGGTTTGGACATATTATTGGATAACCGCATGAATTCTGATGGGTTGTTTTCAGGCTGAGAGAGAGACAGACTTCGATGTGTACCCTTGAATTGCTGAAACTGGAGAGAACACAGTCCCTGCCATGCATATTTTTGACTGTTTCCCCCCTAGCGCGGCTCCAGTCACTGCTACATGATTCTGCTGTCAGGGTGAAGCTCAGACAGGTTTCTCCAAGCTGTGACTCTTCTACAGTATTTATGTGACAACAGGCTGCAGGTTTTTATGTTTCTGAAGTCATTCCTGCTGTTTGGACTCTCTGCTCAAACACATGAAAATTGTTGGAACATTTATAACACTAAAATTATGTTAACTGGGAAGTCCATGTATAGTTAGTGATGGGCAGATGAAGCCCCAATGAAGCTTTTCATGCCATCCGGTTCACTGCGGTTTGAAGCTTCATGGGGCTTCATTTGCTGTAGTATGACATCTACTGGATGCTAAAATATCAGATGGCATGAGTTTGAAGTGTGTGGCAATTTGCAGAAAGTCTGTGAATAAACTTAAACTCACTTTATTGATCCTGAAATGGGAAATTATCTTTTACACTCACACCATACAGACAGATGTTAGAAATGCATATATCTGTATATTCTATACAGGCCCCTGGACAAACACACGACACACTAGGGGTCTGTAGGCATGCAAATTAGTATAGGGGGAGGCAAAGTGACTGGTCGGGACTTCAGGGTGCACCCCAAATAAGCAGCTTGTAGGGGGGATGGCACTTTGCTCCAGGGCACCTCAGCAGTGGCTGGGAGCAGAGCTGATATCTCCCACATTCAGCTCACACACTCTGATAATGATGTCTGGCGGGAGCAGGATTTGAACTGCCGATGTCTGGGCGAGGTCTGTTCATAAAACATCTGCTCTACCGCTGAGCCACTGCCACCCCAAAACTGTCAGCAAAATAAGGAAGCATGGAAGACATGTATATTTTAGTGATGCAGCACACTGTGTGTGTGTGTGTGTGTGTGTGTGTGTGTGTGTGTGTGTGTGTGTGTGTGTGTGTGTGTGTGTGTGTGGTGTGTGTGTGTGTGTGTGTGTGTGTGTGTGTGTGTGGGTGTGTGTGTATAAAAATAAAAGAATCAAATAATCTATTAATAATTCATGTAGGGAAATTACCTGTACTTTTGACTAACTCTAAATGCTTCCACACGTATACAATCGGCGAGGAACATGAATGAATGATGAATGAATGAATGAATGAATAAATATATAAACTTTATGACTCATAAAGAAAGAAACGGACGAAAAAATATCCAATTGTCAAGCATGTTTATCAACGCGTCTTTAACGTGGAGCTGTTATACATCAGAAAATAGACGGCTTTAACTCCGTCTATTCTGTGTGTACATGTAGACACGGGTCACACGCACTAACTCACAGCAGTTTTCTTCGCAGGGAGATGACCCCTGGATAGAAAAAGTTTCGGTTACAGCGTCCACATGACAACACAGACCCTCTGGGCACCCTGTCATAAGCTTCACCAGATTCACAAAAACACATTGCAGCTCCCTCTGGCCTTCTCTGTACTTCTCTATCAACATCCTCAAAACAAAAACTGGCATGAAACCATACTGCTGCTCACAAATGCTCTGCCCTTAGTCTAGCTTCAACTACTCTTTCCCATAACTTAATTGTATGGTTCATCAGCTTTATTCCTCTGTAGTTGCCACAACTCTACACATCTCCCTTGTTCTTAAAAATGGGCACCATCTCTCCCTCCCTCCCTCTCCCCAGGGACAACATGCCCCTGAAGGCCTCCTTCTTCAGTTGGATGGTGTCCCTGACCACCGGGGTCCATCATGGTGTTCGAGGGTTACCGCCCCTTGAGGCACCCAAGACCTTGAGACCACAGCTCTCAGCTGCAGCTTCATCAATGGAAGCTTTGAACATGGACCATTCAGGTTCAATGCCCCCAGCCTCCACAAGGATGCATGAGAAGCTCCTTCGGAGGTGTGAATTGAAGGCCTCGTGGACAGTGTCCTCCTCCAAACGTTCCCAGTTCACCCGAACTACTCGTTCGGGCTTATCAGGTCTATCCAAAGGTTTCCTCCGCCAACGGACCCAACTCACCACGAGGTGGTGATCAGTTGACAGCTCTGCCCATCTCTCCCCCCGAGTGTCCAAAACACACGGTCGAAGGTCAGATGACACGATCACAAGATCAATCATTGACCTCCGACGTAGGGTGCTCTGGTACCAGGTACACTTATGAGCATCGTTGTGTCTGAACATGGTGTTAGTTATGAACAATCTGTGACTAGCACAGATGTCCAACAACATAACACCGCTTGGGTTTAGATCTGGGAGGCCATTCCTCCCAATCACGCCCCTCCAAGTTTCTCCATCATTGCCGACGTGTGCATTGAAGTTCCCCAGGAGAACAATGGAGTCCCCTGCAGGGATCCCATCAAGGACCCCATTTAGGAACCCCAAGAAGGCCGAATACTCTGAACTGATATTTGGTGTGTACGCACAAATAACAGTCAGTTTTCCCTCCCACAGCCTTAAGGCGTAAGGAAGCGAACCTCTCATCCACCAGGGTAAACTCCAACACAGCGGCACTCAGCTGGGGGCTTGTGAGTATCCCCACACCCGCCCTGCGCCTCACGCCTCACGCAACTCCAGAGTAAAACAAGGTCCAACCCCTATCCAGGAGTTTGGATCCAGAACCGAGGCTATGCGTGGAGGTAAGCCCCACCAGATCCAACTGGTAACGCTCCACTTCCAACACAAGCTCCGGCTCCTTCCCCACCAGTGAGGTGACATTCCACGTCCCCAAAGCCAGCTTCTGCCAACCGGGTCTGGTCTGTCATGACACCCTGTCGTCACTGCCACCCATATGGCAGCGCACCCGACCCCATTGGTCTGCCCTGCGGGTGGTAGGTCCACAGGGGTGGGAAGAGTCCACGTTGCCTCTTCGGGCTGAGCCCGGCCGGACCCTGTGGCAGACCCGGCCATCAGGCACTCTCTGACAGGCCCTCCGTCCAGACCTAGCTCCAGACGTGGGCCCCGGGCATCCTCCGGGCAGGGTCACTTGTTTCCCTTCTCGTACTTTGATGGGGTCTTCTGAACCATTCTTTGTCTGGCCCTTCACCTTAGACCTGCTTGCCTTGGGTGACCCTACCAGGACTCCCAACAACATAGCTCCCAGGATCCTTACGGCATACAAACCTCTCTACCACGATAAGGTGATGGTTCCTTGGAGAGGATTTTCTATTTCATAGACGATTAATGAGATTCGACGATGACTTCATATAAAAAGCATGGGTGAATTTTGTTCATAATAAAGTAAAATTATTTTTCTGCTTCTCAACCTGCCTCTAAGTTTCTCGTAGGATTCATTATAAATATACTGTATAAGATAACCTATTCTTCGTTGTTGAAGATCTTTGTAATTCCAAGGCCCTTATGTGGAGTGAGTTTATTTTGTCTGTTATATCTTGGCTATTGTCTTCTCTTTTTCCACACAGATGTCTGCATTTTAAGAAACTCAGATTTTCATGGTGATTTCCACTCAGTGCTGCTCTCTCAATAAAAGTAGACCATGAAACAAGAATTCAGGTTCTGACCAGAGTCTGTTTGTGTCCAATAAAAAGTTTCAGCTGCTGCTCCCTTGACCGTAACTGTTCCGCCAAGTCTGCTAAGTGTCACATTTATTACATATTTATTTGGTGGTTACTGCTGCTCTAAGCTATCCAGTTCTAAGGTTGCCTGTTCTACACAAACCCTGGGTCTTTCAGAATTGTACAACATCATGTCAATTATTCATTTTCCAGGGCAGTAATGACCTGTAAACGAACTAAGTCACTGCTGAGTTACACAATACATGCAAGTTGCAAACAAGTTTTGAGGGTCAATGTTGCGATGACAACTGAACAAGCAAAGACATTATGGCAGACATTTTTAATGTTGTAATACGAGCACATGAGAGTATAGTAGAGCATTAATGCTACTTGACACAAAACAGTGCTCCTCTGATGTTGCAGTCTCTTTAGGAAGGCTGTAGTAACATTTTTTTGTATAGTCCTTTGTAACATCCAAAAGGTAGCCAAGTTGATTTTAATTAATATAAAAAAATAACACGCAGAAAAATATTTAATCATATAAGGAAAGGAAGATGCCATGGTGGTTCTGGGTATTAGAAGTGATTCCGATTAGTTGGTTATGAATAAAAACACAGAATATCAGTGAACGAAACATACATTTAAAAACAAAAAAAGTTACAATGAAATAAAATCCATCTTAAATAAATGGGTTTCGAGCCTTGAATTAGAGCCAATGTCAGGGGGTAATTTGTTCCAGGGGGAGCAGCAACAGCAAATGACTGATCCCACCCACAATTTGCACTTTGCCCTCTGGACTAGATTTTTACAAACAGCTTGAAACAGGAAACCAGACCACCAAAGATTGAGACCTCAACATTATTCTTAGACATCGTGCCAAGCACAGTTGAATTTAGTTTTGTTCTTGTAGGAATGTCAGACCTTTTACAGCAGTCAATGACACGGGTGAATGGGTTACTCCACACAAATTAACACACATATCTATTATTATGTATTATATTATCTATTATTTTATTATTTTTGATCCCTTTTACATTTTTACAGGTCAGGCTTCAAACACTTACCAAGACATGGTTTTACAGTAAGCAGAAGCAACCCAATCTCACCACAACAGAAGGTGTGTTTGGGTTTACTGCAAATGTTGTGGCTTTCTAAATAGTCAAATTGACTGAATAAGAGTCCTTTTAACAACTACCAATGCAGTCATTTTGACTGCTTTCAAAATTGGCCATGTAATAAGTTGGTTTTAAAAAAACCTATGTACCAATAGGACACTGACTTTTCCTAAATGTGTGTCTTTATTCTAACATTGTATGATCATTAAAATTTCCAAACACAAAAGAGATCTGAATATTACTGTCACAGGATAGTGAGAGCTGCACATGGAAGGTACAGCTTACCTGTGTTGAGTTTTTGTGAGTCCTAACGAAAATAACTTGGCTTCGTCTTGAGCTGGCTGGCAGCCATCACAGCATTTTAGAATGTTGATAATAGTTAATAGTTAATTTCATTGTTAAGGTGTAATGATGACATCGACCTATTTTGAAGCAGGATACATTTGATTTTATTTCAGTTCGAGTTTGGATGTGTAATTGCAGAGAAGCTATGTTATCAATTAAATAAATAAAACAATCATTATCATATAGTTTTTGTTTAGTGTCCTGATGTGTTTTTACCTATTCCACCAATTTATTCTTAGATATTTTCAATGATAATCCAAATCATATACAAATCCTGTCCAAATCGTCAAAATGACTGCTATGGTAGTTTCAGAATTCTGGTAGACCAAGTGCTAAGCACTCGGCAGGTTGCTGTGCTGTCAGCTGTGTGTCAGATCAGGAACTGCCTCCTTCACAGTGATTACTTCAGTTGAAGTCACTACATGGCAGCTACAGCGCTTCTCCACAGATCAGATCATCTCGTAAGGGAGATTTACTACAACAAGATTTTGTGGACAGCACACAGGAATCGACACAGACTGGGTGATGCTGGAAGAGCAGACATAACGAGTCCATTGAGTGAATCCATTGGGTGGATCCTTCACAGCCTACCTTCTACCAAGACTTATTGCTTGCTGGTGATGGTCACATTTTGTTTCCCCAGAAACCAAAGCGTGAATTTATGGACAGCAGTGCACACCCCATCTAAGGACATACTGGGTTTCAGGTCACAAGAATTTATAACATGTTAAAATACAAGCAGGCTTAAAATCTCCACTTTTCATTCCCATAATATTCTGGTTTAGTGTTGATCAACTCCAGTTGGTAAAGTCATTACGAAGCAGCTACAGCACCTCTCACCATACCAGACCATCTCGTAAGAGGGACTTAGTGCAGGTAACAAGATTTTGTGGACCAGTCCTTTGAAGGTCAGCACCCCTGAACGGACACACAGACTGGGTGAGGCTGGAGAGGCAGATATCTACAACTTTAACATTTCTTTTACCTTTCATGCCATGATTTTTTTAATTTTGATTGTATTTATTTACATTAAAGTTCAAGCATTCATGAAATCTTCATCCTTTGAAGAATGCTTTAAGTAGCTTTTAGATGTGAAGCACAATAGCAAACATCCAAAGGCCATTATTAGTGACAAAATAAGCCTACTCCACTATAAAATCCAGAAACCTACAAGAGCCAAGCCGATGCTGCAGTGGAATTTGGCTCAGATTAGTTAACTGATTTTTTTAGCTATGCTTCTTCATTTACAAAGGAAAAATCTACAGCGTGGCAGTCTGGAATCACGTCCCCGCAGTGAAGGAAAAAACCAAGGTACTCTCCAAGTGGGGAATCATACGCCCAGGCAGCCTCCCAGTGACATTTGAAAACCGCTGTATCTAGGCAGAAGGCGATTACTGTGCTAGGGCACACCAGTAAAGCCTAAATACAGACCAGCCACTTGGTACCACCAGTGAAGTCATTTCTGTATCAATATCTTGTTGAGTCAGGAGGAGTGTGATCATATGAGTCTAACCTTCACACTGAATAAACAGTCAAGCTTATGCTCGGACATCTGGCCAACATTTCTTTCAAACACCCATAAACTCACCAGAAACATTTCATCATAAAAGCCAAGAAGAAAAACAGGACTAGCGTGTTGTTATGTCCACACTTGTTTTGCCTTTTTTTTTTGCTTACGCTTTGAAAGTGATACAAAAAAATGCAAACGTCTGGGGAATTATTCTAGAACATTTGTAAAACAAAACCAGACGAGCACCAAGACAACTCAATGGACGTTGCAACAAAGACAAATTTATTTAGCAGAAATCTTCAAACAGTTATGATAGCATTTCAGAAAATGACAAACCCTTCCGATAAAACCATTTGGCGCACACTGAAAAAACTTTTCTGCATGTTTGGCCAAAAACCTAAGAGCTAGTCAGAGACAAGGAGGCACTTAGACTGCTCTGTCCATGATTGTGGAAAATGTCGTCAATCTGCTAAACTAAAAACATTTCCAGACACATTACACTCAGAGAAAGATTTCATTAGCAGCAGGCATTGAATAGTTACTGGAAACTCTACTGGTAGGAGCACCTGTCTCTACTTCAGTGTACTGACATTATTTGGGGAACTAATTAGAGACTTTGTTGTCAGTGCGTTATTTCTTATTCTCCAAATATATTGGCATGGCTCCATACTGATACACTGGTTGGTTGATAATAGACTCAGTCCACTGATGAGAAGGGTCACAGACCTTGAACTCTCTATGGCTAACTCAATTCAGTGTCCAGAGGTGTATCTGCAGCCAGCTCTGGCTTGTCTACAGCTTGGCTTTTCCCGGCTGCAGCTGCAAGCTTTGAAGCTTCATGGCCAGTCCCATGTTCCCTGTGATCTTCAACTTGCCCTGGAAAAAAGCCTGTGAAACAAAAAGAGTGGAAAACATCATCCAGCAGTTCTGAATATGGAGTAAGGTTTTAAGAGTTACTGTGATAGACTAACTCTACCCTGGAAAAAGTGGGCAGTGATGACAAGGGCTTATAAAGTGTAAGAAAACTGTAGAGAACAAAGACACAGTATCGAGAGAAATGAAAGATTGTGGTTAAAAGTGGAAAGAGAATAAATGTACAGTGACACATTCTGATATTTTTTGTAACATATCACGCATCATGAAAAAATACTGTTCACCAGATGACTTAATCTACTTGGAGAGAATGAGTCACTCCAGTCTGATGTTTTCAAATGAGGTGGGTGTCTAGTCAGAGTCAATATTATAAAAACATTAATAGCTCAGTCCAAGCAAACAAAACTAAGTTTTTTTACAATAACATCTATATATAAGCAGTGTACTCATTTGGTGAGTCCTTACATTTTAAGACTCACATTTTTTGACAGGGAAGCACGATCGTCAGACTACATGCGTCCCTGGGACGCAAACTTTAAATGCACTTCCAGTCAACAAAAATATTCAATTTTTTCATTTCTCCACTTAAATTTCGAACCCGGAAATCGCCATAATGTTTTGATCTTGCGCAAGTTTCTCGTCACGAGACTCACCTGCGTGATTCTGCCTTATTTAAGTCAAATGCAACACGACGTCTGCTCATTTTACACGCTATAGTGAGACCAAGGAGTTAGTTAGACCCTCTACAGCAGCGGTCCCCAGCCTTTTTGGGCCACGGACCGGTTTCATCTAAGACAGTATTTTCACGGAGCAGTTTCATTTGCTCGATAATTGTTAATGATGCCAGGACAGCTGTAGTCTAATAATAAATCCTCCACAGTGGTATTATGTAAAATGCAGACATCAACAGACAATAAACAAACTTTTTTTCATAAATTGAAAATCAGTATCTCTGTAAATGAAATAACTAAGAAATAATTATATTAAAAACTGGATTTAAGTGACTGCACTAATGAGGTTTATTTTGAAATATAGCGACTTACAATCAGTGCATTCAACGTAGGAGAAATATTGATCATTCCAATTAAAGGGTGAACAAGTCAAACAATAATTACAATAATGAAAATTTGTGGTTGGGGACCGCTGATCTAGGGGTAGCGGGAGACAATGACACCTGAAGTGTGTTCCGGTCTACTCCGCAATTTGGTTTTCTTTACGGTCACTGCAGAAAATCCCGCTTCACAAAGACAGGAGGTTGGAAATGGATGCAGGGTTTTCAATACTTTTTGGGCGATCTCATTATAATCTGCCTTGACTTTAACCTACAACACTGGCGCGGTTGTGGGCGCTTAATTTAAGGGTAAAATGGCTGATAACCTGTCACGTGACCGAGACCTGTCAAGCGGCACAGACTCATGCATTTGTCTGTCCGGCCCGTGGGTCATTTGGTCACGGGCCGGACAGAAAGAAAAAATAATTTACATTACTTCCGTAATGCCCCGGTCCGCAGCCCGGGGGTTGGGGATCACTGCTCTAGAGCAAGCATAAGCATCTTGTTGCATTACTGTCTTTTGAAGCGCTTTGAAATGTCTGCTGATGTGCTTAAGCGCTATACAAATAAAGGTTGATTGATTAACACCAGTTGGAGAAAAACAAGTGACAATGAGTGGTTTCTTGAATAAAAAACAATAAAAAGTTAATGAAGAAAAAGAGATGGATGTTACTGATATATTACTGAAATGCTACTGAATTTCCTCCAGGATCAATAAAGTATATATTTATCTATTTGTGTGGAGAAGGCTCTGTCAGCTTGGTGCAGTGTCCACAGGAGAATATATCAATTAAAGGCAAAGAAAACTATTGAGTGAAAAGCAAAAATGAATTGAAAAACTGTATTAAATCTTTCTTTATTTCTAAAACTGTTTTTAAATGACTAACAGACTAACATTTTGAGAAAACTAATACACAATTTTACTCTTTTTTTTCCTTTTTACTCAAACAGTTATGACGTCATTATTAATAAAATCATTAAAATTAACAGTTTAGTTTTTATATTGTACCATTGGCAAAACTCAATCCTTAGGTACGCTTCTACTGTATAGTCTGTTATTACTTTTGGGATGCATAAACATCATGTTAGGATGCACGATTTTTTCTTGAAACACAACTTTCTTGAGGTAAAATTAATTCTATATAAGTAAATACCAGAAATGCAAAAACAAATAGACCACAACCTCATTCAGTTTTCAATAGTTTAATTAAATAAAACACTGGCGGGAACCCTTGGAAATTCCACAATAAAACAATAATATCAGACTTCATACCAAACATATCAAAACAAATGTATTGGCATTATAAACCAAGCGCACCCAACGTTGTCAAAAATCAACACTGTATGTAGGACTGAGCTGAATTGAACTTGTGTGTGTCCAGGGTTCCAACAGCGTATGACACACCTGACAGGTCTAGACAGCATGGAGAATATAGGAAAATTTATATTTGAACGAAAAATTTTGAGAATGTCTGATGCTGATAGAGGTGAACTGTCTTTAAGTCTCTGTGACATGACTGCTACGTTGTCACCTGAATACTCACAGTCTGTGGATTCATCTTTCCCGTCATCATGGCTAATAAGTCTGTGTCCGACATGGAAATGGTGCAATCTGCTTTTTTAGCTGCAAGACAGAGATATAAGAACTGAACTACACATCTAATCATACTCCAGGGTCACACAGGACAACGAAGAGTTCTAATATGGTTTCTAAACTGTGACGTTTCTTTACCTGCATCATTGTGAACGCAGCCTTTGCCATTCTTCACATCCACAACCCATGTTGCCTCCTGTCCATTTGGGCCATCCTTTACTTTGAAGGCAAATACTCCCCCAATCTTTTTCACAAACTGCTCCCCTTCCTGTTTGGCAGACAAAGATTTTACACATAGTAAACACACACAGCAGTATGTCCAGAGCTTTTCAGCATGGTAAATATCTATACATCTAATATTGCGTAAAACCTATTTTTGGCATAAATTTATTAAATTGTGGGATTATTTGAAGTCATTAGTCAGGAGTGACTTTTTAATAAGATTACTTAACAGATTTATGAACCTTAATCCCTGATTACCAATGACTTTTTAATATGATTACTTAACAGATTTATTAACCTTAATCCCTGATTACCAACTGTCTATAAATATCCAATTGTAAACAGTCTGTTAGCTGGTTTGTTTTTAGCAGAGGTGAAGGAAAACTGCTGTATTTAGAGCATCTCGACATAACTTTGTGGAGGGGTAGTGAACGAGTCAGCCAGTCTAAACAGAGAGGTCTGTGTAAGTTCTCAATCATTCGTGTTGAGGTAAATCAAGGGTAAAATAAGAATCAACTGGACTTAAGTTGGTTCAACCAACCTTAAGCAAGTCCAGTTAACTCTTTCTTTGCTCTTCTTGAGTCTAAACAAAGATGTATAGGATTGTTGGTCCTTGGCGGAAGGGAGTTCTCCACTAAGTGCCCTAATGGATTTGCTATTTGTTCTGTCATAAACATCATAATGCAGATCTTAAATGTTTATGTCTCAAAACAAAAAAGAAACACACAATAATGATTAGCCATGTGACTGAAAAGCTAACTATTTAGCTTCCCAATGAAACAAGCAAGTTTTAGGCATTGAGCTCAATGCACAAAAATTAGGAGGTAACATAGACAGACAGGCAGACAGATAAAAATAGGATAATTGAACCTTTAAGCACAGAAACGCTTATTAAAACATTACAACGTGGAACAAACTGGATGAACGAGCCTTAATTATACAAAAGAGCAACAGTTTTATGAGTATGCTTCTAAAATAATTTATGAGGAAGGCAACGCATTCAAGAATTGTTTCAGATTTTAAAATAAGTGTGAGTGATACTTTCTGGGTCTCTTATTTAAAGAAATGCAACTCAAATTATAGCTACCTGCATTGTGGGTGAGGAGTTTTAATAGTGCAAAATGTGAAATTTACTGGATGCTGTCTACAGTGATGTTCAAACAGAGACAGATGTTACTGTCACACTAATATGGAACAATGAAAGTAAATGCTATTTTTGCTGACAAGAAAATGTGACGGTTTAAATCTGAGACTATGAAGGCAAAAGGTTTTAAGGTATTCCTCGGACTGTATAAACTTATTCTTAGGATATCATACACATGTTTATGGAGAGAACAGTATGGCTGAATATAGAAGAGGGAAGGCAATAACACAAACTACAGAAACAATACAGGGAAAACAAAGTGGGACAAGAGACTCCTACTAATAACGATAAGCTTTGCATCAAAATCTGAAATCTGCTTCTCTAATCAGTCCCCTCAATATGCCATTTTATCATTAATGACAAATCTCATTCATCACATAGACAGCCCTGCTGGCCAGCTTAAGATGATTCTGGTACGATTGAGGTCACACAAAGGTAACTGCTTAAAGCCACCAAGGTTTGAGGAAACCATTTGTCTGATTGAGTCAACATGGGCTTACAGTTATTTCATGATATTTTCTCCGTTTGGAAGTCATGTAATCACCTCCTGGAGCTTCTTGCTAATCTCCTGAAAGACAGCATGTGCCTTAAAGCCCTCCAGTCCATCGCTTGCACTGGTGTCAATGGCTCGAATCCTTAATATGATGAAGGAAAGAGAATGACACAATATCATTAGCAGTAGAAGAATGGAATAAAAGCACAGCACAGAAACACAATCGGAACAGTAACAGAATAAACACCACCATGTCACTAAATTCTGCTTGGTTGGTTTGTCAGTGGTATTATACAAAAAATTAAATTAGCATATTTCCATGAAACATATGTTTCATGGAAACACATTTCCATGAAAGAACAAGATCGTGGGTACAAGCGGCTATAATGGGTTTTCTCAGGCAGGTAGCTGGTGTCTCTCTTAGAGACAGGATGAGAAACACTGCTCCATCGCGTGGAGTCAGTTGAGCAGGGGTGGACAGTAACGGAGTAAATTTACTTAAGTACTGTACTTAAGTACAGATTCTGAGGATTTTTACTTTATTCAAATACTAGAATTCTTTCATACTTATTACTCTTACTCGAATACATTTCCAAGACAAAGATTTTTACTCTTACTTGAGTTGATTTCTGAGAAGGCTCATGAATACTCATTACTTTTAGTTTGCCTGTTGTTGTTTTTTGCCCCCCCCCCTTAAAATGCAATTGGCCACACGCAGTGTTCGTCAAAGAAGGAAACCTGTCACAGTACACGTTCTCAACTGGCATTTACGTAAAAGCGGAAATACGTCATCCCCTACCCAATCAGTTCAAAACAAGACCGCGGTAGCAATGGCGACTGCTGAAGAAGCCTCCATTGAATCTGATGAACATGATGAGCCGGAGTTTTATGAGGCGGAGGAAGAAAACCCATGGCCTCATCTTAAAGATATGTTCGAGTTTGAAGAAGTGAAAAAGGACAACGCAGACTCAGACAAGAAAAAGTACATTTTCAAATGCTTATTGTGTTCGCCGAAGAAAAACTGACAAAAGTCACACCTAGAGACCTCTTGTCACGTAATTTTACAGTACTACAGACTGACAGAGACTGGCGGACACAGGGCCACAGAGACTGGGGGCAGGGAGAGACATACAGATTGGGGGGGGGGGGCAGACAGACAGACAGGTGGGGGGAGACAGACAGTCTGGGGGAGACAAATATTGTGGTACTGGGATATGTCCTTCCTGTAAACATTGAGTTGTTGAAGGCAGAGATTCAGTTTGTTGTAAAGCAGTGGTTCTCAACCAGTTGTCCACCAGTGTGTCCTTTAACTGGGGACCAACTGGAACCCCTAAACGAGTTGGTTGGGCCTGTATGGCTCTATTTGGTGTTGTGTGTGTATGGAAGGGGGGAATTGTTTAATAAAATGTGAAATGATATAATTCTTCTCTTTGATGATTCCATTAATTTTATTTCCATTTTTATAGATGTTGGGGAAGGATTGGTACAGTATAACATAATGGTTCTACAGGCAAGCACATCAGTGCAGGTGGCTTCAACGGGGAGCAGGAGCCTATCTCGGCGCCATAAGGCGTGAGGCGGGGGACACTCACTGGCTTGGTAACGCCTTGGGATCCCCCAGTCAATACTGGTCGATGTGGTCAGGGTAAGGGAAGTTTGGGGTTCCCCGTTGAAGGTGCTTCCCCTGCGATCAGACTGGATAAGCGGATGAGGATGAGATATCCATGAAACTTGGCTGGAGGAAGATTCTTGGGCTAAAACAGGACAAGATCAATTGTGATCTGTCAAGTAAATATTAGAGCAGAACTGGATGACAGGTTAGAGCCAGGAGTTTCTTTATACTTGGGATATTGTTTTATTTAAGGGGTGGCACATGGATTTTGATGGAAACATGCAGAGCTGGCATCTATGAGTGTGTGCATGATGCAAACTACAAGACAGGGCTGATGTCTAGTTAGTGGGTTTAAGAGGACGGCTAGATTTTGACGTACATACACGTTGTGACTGAAATTGTAGTATTTTCGAGTGCACTCTACTTGGTTTACATGTTTCTCTCAAATAAAGCTCAGTGTGTGTCAATAAGCAAACAGCGTCATACACTGTCCATGTGAATACCATCTAATACTGAGCTCCGGTGACAGAGCACAATGACACGTCTATGACACCTCACAGCTTTAAAAAATGCCTCCAGTGTGAAAAAGTCTGAAGCCTTCCCATCTTCAATGACTGTCTCACTGATCCATATCCAGCTGAAATCAGTTTAATGATGTGTTAGCGGTCTGATCAGCTAGCACCGACATTAATTTGAAGGTGTTGAGGATTGAGGTACATTTTCGAGAACGTTACACACGTCAGCTTTGCGGAAGCGACATCGCGGTGTGCTAACTGTATTGTAGCTCTCCTGTTGTTAGCTGCTGTTAGCGTCACCTAGCTACTTAAAGCACTGCAGCGATGAGCTATAGTTAAGAACATTTACACACGACAACATAAAGGTTAGCTGTTTTACATTCCGTAGCTAACGTGGTTAAACGTTAACCAAACTGTGACCTCGGTGGTTTATTCAGAATCCCGACATTCAGTGCAACATCTAGAATTCACCGTAACTGTCCGAACTCTTACCGCGGTGTCTGTCTGTCACGCATGTTTCTGAAGCGTTAAGAGTCCAGTCGTCAGAGTTAGCCTAGCGGGACTGAGCGGTGTTTTCTGGTGTTGGCTGATTACACTTCCTGCTTTCCTCCTTCTTCTTGGTTAATCAGACCCAAATCATCGATAACAGACAAGAGAGCCAACGCGTTAGAACTCCAAGTCTATGTTACCTATTGAAGGAAAATATAATTAAATATATCCTCAGGTTTTGTATTTACTTTGTATTTCACCTAATAATGATATAGCTACATATATTGTGTAATGGACGTCCACCGCTTGGCGGCGGACGTCAGTTGTGTCACTTGTTCGACTCTTTGTTTACATGAAGACCGGAAGGAGAACCAACCAATCAGAGAACGACACGGTGTCCATGAGTTGACCACTCGGAGAACAACACGATGTATACGAGCTAATGTATAGTGGCCCATCCTTAAGGCGGAGCCTAGTGATGTGCATGATAAATATCTGAGATTCTCTGGAATGTGTTGTTCCTGCCTCCTGTCACGGTTCATACAACACAAGATTCTGTGTTAGGGACAGAGAACCCAGATCTGTTTAGAAATATTGTGTTAGGGCAAAAATACATATTTGATAAACGAGACGATTTGTTTCTTGTTCTTCCTTCCGGTTTTGAACACGCACAACTGCCCATGGTAGACTTCGGGATAAAAGTCCTTTTACCTAACACTATCCAAACACATTCCACTTACATTATACAGTAGCCAATGATTTGTTTATTTAAGATGAACATCTTCGAACTAATGATTTGCACCTTTTGAAATAATAACAATTGCTTGCGGAACAAACAGTGCAGCTTAATGCTTATGCTTGGACCCTGATAACAACTACAGGGTAATTCTCCCCCTAGAACTGTCACCTTGGTGGGGGAGTTTGAGTGCCCCAATGATCCCAGGATTAAGGCCGCGTTCAGACTGCAGGCATATTGGATTTACTTGGCTCCAATTCAGTCAGGTGTTTTTTGTACATTTGCATGTGTGTGTGTGTGTCTGAGTACAACGTATCCTCAGCGTCATAGGGAATACGTAACCAGTTTCATAGCAGATGAAGATAATAATAACAATAATTCAGACTTTATTGATCCCCAGAGGGGAAATTCTCTTTACACTCTTTTAGTACATGCATTTCTGTTAGTTTACAGCACATCACACACAGTGTTGTGAACAAGGCCCCTGAAACACACAGCACACTAGGGGCCTGTAATCATGCAGTTAGTCCAGGGACGAAGAGTGACGGGTCGCGCTCGGAGGTCGTGCCCCAATAAGCAGCTTGTGGTGGGGACGGCGCCTTGCTCAAGGGCGCCTCGGCAGTGGCTGGGAGGTGAGCTGACACCTCCCACTGTCAGCTCACACTCCAAGGGATGTCATGGCGGGAGCAGGAATCGATCCACCGATGGCCGGGCGATCCTTCTTCAAGACATCTGCTCTACCGCTGAGCCACTGCCGCCCCAAGATGCCACTAAATCAGAACTGTTGTTTGTTTTTTGATGAATGAAAGCAGCTTTAGCTCTTTTACGTGATCTGAGAGCTGTGTGTATCCAAACCGACTACACCGCTCATTCACAAAAAGCCCCAGCCTTTATTTACAGCCCAATAGATATTCACTGTCACCATGTTCAATTGACCGAAACCCTGCATGCAAAATAATCTAGGCTGAACTGGTTTTAGTTACAGTTGTACTGCTCCAGAAAAAACAAAAAAAACACAGTTAAGGTCAGGGTAAGGACAATTTAAGAATGTAGAGCTAAAAAGAAATCGTAATAGGAAAATAAAAATATATATGCTGGTGTGTACAGTTTTTAGTGTCCTAGCTTCCATTCAACCTCCTCATCCTCATGTAGGGTTAGTGGACGGAGGTGATGCAAGGATGGGGCCCACTAGCCAGCAGTTCAATATACTTCATGAACACAAGAAAAACACCTCCATGTTTAGTCTTACCTCTCCACTAACATCCCATGTTTCATTAGATTACGTTAGCCTAGCTCCCCAGTCTTGTTAGTAATCTCTCATTGTCCATGACGATTGTCAGGAAACACAGCTTTAATTACCATCCATCCATCCATCATCACCCGGGTCGCGGGGGCAACATTCTCAGCAGGGATGCCCATACTTCCCTCTCCCCAGACACCTCCTCCAGCCCCTCTGGGGGGATCCCGACGCATTCTGAGGCTGCCACTGGTTGGGTTGACTCCAACAAGGCATCTAAAATAAGAAAATAACAAAACTTCATGAAAAAACTGTGCTCACAGCTGCTCTACAAGCCAGCAGAATCAATCAGGTCATATAGCACAAGCCCCATCATTTGACCTTCTGTGGGCAAAGCTGCAACAAAAACTATGCTGTTTATTATTTTTCATTATCATTTCATTTGTGCAGCCCAGACACTTAGGCAAGATGAAATAGAAAATAGCTCTGCCATGCAATGACTAAAGGATGTAGAGACATAACAGTTAAAAAGGTAGTTTGTATTTCTAAGATAGATAGATAGATACTTTAATAATCCCGGAGGAAATTGCACTTGCCACAAGACTGTACGTTAACAACCCAATAACTTTACATTATTGTGACTGGGTGAAGACAGGGAGTTGGCTCGTATTACAGTTGATGTATTTTAAAACAAGCTCTTATCAAAAAGACTAGTTATTGCAATATGCAAAACTAATTACTAATAATTGAAAGAAATATGTTATCTAAAAAATCTTCGTAAAAGGATTTTGATAGGAAATGGACAAAACTGGACTTAGACGTGTTGAACATTTGTTTCATACTTTTCCAGCATGTCCAGTGGTGTAGTGGTGTCTGCGTTGGTGGGTATACTATTGGGTAGATCACTAAGGAGAAAGCAGGTATGATTTCAATGGCTTTTTGCTGATGGGTGGTAAACTGTTAACTGATATAAAAAGAGGAGGGTATGCTCCATAAACTGGTGTATACTACACCACTGAGCATATCCCTGGCTTGAGAGGGGTCCATTGACGGTCAGTGCTGGCAAGTCAAAATAATATCTTGTCCAGTGGTCATGATAGTTTACTGAACAAGTACTCTACGACAATCCCCGAGTTACCTTTGAGTGAATTCCAGTGTGCATGCTGATTACTCCTCGTACACCAGATTAAAGTTGTAGTAGTAGTTAGAGGTTAGAGCACACTGCCAGGATACAATGTCTGGTAAAACAAAGGGGTGACTGGTAGACAAAAGTCAATTTCCAACCCTGGTGTTCCTATTTATTTTCTAAATGAGATTAACATTACTGACTGTAATGAACTCAGGGAGACTAACATTATGTGGCAGTATATTAAACTGTAACTTGTACGACTGTTTGTGAAAAGAAAACTTATGCATTGGGTGTTTTCATGTTGCTTTTTCATAGATTACACTGAAATGAACAAAATGTTTTACCTTAAAAACCCCTACATCAGGTTCACTGTGGGCTTCAGTGGTGCTCACTGTACTGTATGTGGATCCCTCCAGCTCTGTAACATTAGGTTGCAAAACATAAGTCATGCTGGATTACTGTTACCAATCATTGCTTAAACTGAATTTTGGGAAGACGGAAAATGAAAATTTCTACGAACCGAGCTTTTCCGGTTCAGTCCAAAACTGTTCCACACCTGATTATAACGTTAACCAAATACAACTTGCACTGCCGACATCAACACACTCCATTCCCGTTCTGCAGGTGAATGGATTAATACGTGTTACTTTCCCTTAGCTAACGTTAATGAATGAATGAATGAATGAATGAATGAATGAATGAATGAATGAATGAATGAATGAATGAATGAATGAATGAATGAATGAATGAATGAATGAATGAATGAACGAACGAACGAACGAATGAATG
Organism: Antennarius striatus; assembly: GCF_040054535.1. NCBI lineage: Eukaryota > Metazoa > Chordata > Actinopteri > Lophiiformes > Antennariidae > Antennarius > Antennarius striatus. The sequence continues at coordinate 14,053,599 of NC_090782.1, read as the reverse complement.
AACCTTATGACTCATAAAGACAGAAACAGACGAACAAAAATTCAACTGTCAAGCATCAACGCGTCTTCGACGTGGATAAGTCAGAAAATAGCCGGTTTTCAGACCCACAAATCGTTAAGTACTTCATACACAGTATATGATGATAAACATGGGAATATCTTATCAGTCTGAAGGAACCAGTGGACTGTCAGAAAGGTGAAACCCAGTGACTGAACTCGGGTAAAAAAAACCATGTACCATGTCTGATGTGGTTCAGACCGCATGACTGGCTGATAACCATAGAAGGGCAGATACTAACCAAGGAAACACCGCCATCTGCTGGTTCTAAGACTAAATTATAGTTCATCTCACTGGAGACATGTAAAGTTCAAGTCTACCTTGAGACCTCCATAATCCTGCAAGCCAAAGATCAGGTCTTGATAACGACGGATCTGGCAATGAACCCAGCTCCTGATATATCAATAAATTCTTATTGATTCTTATGACTCTTAATATCTAAAAGATAAGATGGGGCAAATTATTTTTATATTTCAGTCTCCACATCCAAACTCCTGAAGGATCTACTTTTTAAAGAAAATACACGACTCATTCTGAGGCGAGCCGTAACGGGACAAGCCAAGAGGAAGAGGAAGAAGAGGAGGGGCATGAGCGTGATGACGTGAACGGAGGCGACGTGACGACAAGGATCCCAGCAGACCTTAAGATACGGAAGACCAGAAGAAGGCTCGTGTGTGTCACGTGACCAGTTGCACCGGCTACACTTCCGTGGTCAAGTAGCTGTGTTGGTTTACACCTGTCTGATTGTGAGTTTTATAAACGAGGTGCGATTTCTGTTTGCAGAAACACACCTGGACACACCAGACAGTTATTAGCTCAGGCTAGCTGCTAATGCTAGCTCCAGATCGTCTTCATTAGCTGTGGTGGTCAGCAGCTTCATCCGTTTTGGTTTTTGGTGTACTTGCTCGAGCAATGGCCAGCCTGCGTTCAATACACAGTGTAATTCCTTTGAGGAGATGTAGCAACCTCGTTCACTTCAGACCTGCTGCTCTGGGCATCGACACACGAAACTACAGCAGCAGGAAAGTGTCGTCAGGCGAGTATTTACACCGAAGTGTTGTTCCAACGATGCACTACCAGAAGAGTTTACCCAGGTGAGGGCTCGGAAGGGTGAATGACTTACACACATTTTGAAGCGTGACGCAAAAAAAAAGGATGCATCCAAGGGTTTATATATATATATCATCACTTTATTGTTCATTTGAAATGTCAGATGGATGTAGCAAATAAATGTATGGCAAAGGTGAGATGATAAGCTTTTAGACACATGTAGGTGAAAGTGCAAAATTGAATTTACTCCAGTGACCAGTAGAGGGCAGAAACCTGGCACTCCACTGCTCAGACAGGTTTTCTCACACATTTCTCTTGTTTTAATCGCTCAGGCTACCCATACCAAATATAGAGGATACAATCAAGAGGTATTTAGCTGCCCAGAGGCCTCTGTTAGATGATGACCAGTTCAGGTAATTATAAATTTCAAATGGAAATAAACCTTTTAATTTCACTATTGACTTATCTCTTTTAAAGACTATTTAAAGCTAACCTGCAGCAATATTTTTGCGTATTTTTTAGATCAACAGAGAAACTTGCTCAGGATTTCCAGAATGGTGTTGGGAAACAGCTGAACGAGGAGCTGGTAGCTCAGGATAAAAACACTAAGCACACAAGCTACATCTCAGGTGAGTGTCCATCAAACAACCTGAAATTCTTCTCAAATGCTTTTACGCAGATAAAATAATGAAAACTTTTTTTTTCCAGGACCATGGTTTGAAATGTATCTCTCTGCACGCGACCCTGTGGTGTTGAACTTCAACCCCTTTATGTCCTTCAATTCTGACCCTAAGAGTGAATACAATGACCAACTGTTGCGGGCGACAAATATGGTGTGTTCAGCAGTGCGCTTCATGAAAACGCTACGGGCTGAGCTGCTGGAGCCTGAAGTTTTTCACCTGAATCCAGCAAAGAGTGACACAGACCGCTTCAAAAAGTTCATCCGCTGGGTCCCGTCCTCACTGTCGTGGTACGGAGCATACATGGTGAACGCTTACCCCCTGGACATGTCCCAGTACTTTCGCCTCTTCAACTCAACTCGGATTCCAAAGCTTGGCCGAGATGAACTCTTCACTGATACAAAAGGGAAACATCTCCTAGTGATGAGGAAAGGACACATGTATGTATTTGACATTTTAGACAAGGATGGCAATTTAGTGAAGCCCTCAGAGATCCAGTCTCACTTGAAGTACATTCTGTCAGACCCAATGCCTGCGCCCACCTTTCCACTTGGGGTCCTGACCAGTGAGAACAGGGACGTGTGGGCCGGCCTGAGGGACAAGCTGATCGCTTTGGGCAACGCAGAGGCTTTGGAGACCGTCGACAGCGCTGTGTTCTGTCTGTCTTTGGATGATGAAAGCATGAGGGATCACATTCACATCTCTCACAACATGCTGCACGGTGATGCCTACAACCGTTGGTTTGACAAGTCCTTTAGTCTCATACTGACCAAAGACGGCCAGGCAGCCATCAATTTTGAACATTCCTGGGGCGATGGTGTTGCTGTGCTTCGCTTACAGAATGAGATCTTCAAAGACACAATAGAGCAGCCGTTGGTACACCCAGGCTCTGTTGCTGTCGTGGATTCAGCCTCTGCGGTCCGCAGGCTGCAGTTCAACCTGGACAGTGAGCTGGAGAATGGCATCAAAAAGGCCAAGGAGAACTTTGATTCAGCTGTGTCCAAACTCACCATTGATGCCATGGAGTTCAAGAAAGGTGGGAAAGAGCAACTGAAGAAGAGCAAGCTGAGTCCAGATGCCATTGCCCAGCTGGCTTTTCAGATGGGCTTCCTGAGGCAGTACGGACAGACGGTGGCCACGTACGAGTCTTGCAGCACTGCAGCCTTTAGACACGGCCGAACAGAAACCATCCGGCCTGCCACCATTCACACTAAGAAATGTTCACATGCCTTTGTGTGCCAGCCAGGCCAACACAGTGTGGAGCAGCTAAAGGCCATGCTAAATGACTGCTCCAAGTACCACGGCCAGCTCACCAAAGAGGCAGCTATGGGTGTGTATTAGTGTTAGTTAGTCGTTTGTGTAAAAAGATAAGGACTTGTAATGCCAGTTGTATTCACAACCACGAAGGAGGTAATGTTTTCTTCACCTTGTTAGTTCAAAAGAACGTCAAAAATTTCTTTATAGATTTCGGTGAAATGTTGAGATATGGAAGAGGTGAGTCAATTTAGGGGGGATCCAGGAAATCTTTGCAGTTAGCTCTTTCTAAAAAACACATGGACCAGGAAACACTAGACAGGTGCATCACAGGGCATGGTGAAGATAATACACAGCTGTTCTATTTTCCGTGTTTGTGTGCAGTTGTTTTACCATAAAATGCCGCTTCCCAGTTTTATCAGCTTTTTTGTTAATGTGTTATCGGGAAAGAAGAAGCATGTTTTCATTTTTGTGTCACATTTACAACAGGGATTGAACAAACTACAGTTGAACTCTGACTTCGTTTCCTGAGACATAAAACCCTCCAACTCTATCAAAATTCAGTCTAATCATTGACTACATTTACGGCTTAATTTTCAAATTGGTTAATTTGGAAATGTCTTTGTGCTAACAACATTATTGCAACGCTGTAATAATTATTACAACCCTCTGCATGACCTTGAGTTATGCAGAGGTGTGAACATGCGTGTGCTTTTGCCACTGGATTCATGTAAAAACTGAAAGGGCACACTTCAGCAGCTAAAATAATGCATTTATAATATGTATATAAACTATATTAGCATAATTCTGCTGAGAAAGGCAGAGGCGATTCTATGCATGTAGTCAACGTGTACATCATGTGAGTCAGGGAGAGCCTTCTTCTCCCTGACTAACTCCTTTTTTTTTTCTGTCACCAGGACAAGGTTTTGACCGTCACCTGTTTGCCCTGCGATACCTGGCCAATTCAAAGGGGCACGCCCTGCATGGCCTGTATGCAGACCCAGCTTATGCTGCCATCAATCACAACATCCTGTCCACCAGTACCCTTAGCAGTCCATCGGTGAACCTCGGAGGCTTTGCGCCGGTGGTGCCCGATGGGTTTGGCATCGGCTATGGTGTCCACGATGACTGGATCGGCTGCAACGTCTCCAGCTACCCAACGCGAAATGTTCATGAATTCCTGCAGTGTGTCCACAAGTCTTTAGAAGACATTTTCACTGTCCTGGAAGGAAAGTCTCTCAGTTAAGAAACGAGTGTCAGTCATCACCAAAAAGGTTCATGAACACTACAGTAATTTTATAGATTGGGGAGGTTGAGATTGATCATTTTCACCTCAGTTTGTCTGCATAAAGCCAAGTGAGTTTTCAACTGTGCTTATATTTCCCTAACTAAAAATCAGCCCTTTATCAGTCTGTTATGGAACAGAACCTCACCTGTTCTGGTTGGAGCAGTTTGGCAAGTTTGATGATGCACATAAGACAACTTTAGTTTGAAAATTTAAAAGTGAATATTGCTTTCAATTCACTCAATCCACTCCTTTTCAAGGACATCGGTCTTATCAGGGCTTTGACAGTTTACTCCTCTGTCCATGCAGAGAGCAGTCAGCCTTCTGCACCGTAGCTCAGTGTTAGCTGTGTGTGTAGTTGTGGGCGGACGTGTTGCAGTGACATGAAATGGTTATAAATTTATGCAGTGGTGCTTTTCAAACATAGACCTTATAGACCAGAGCATGGAGTCTGATTTTGTGAATTTAAAAATGAGAACTGAACTGATTTCTGGTTATTTTGTGCTGTGGTTGCATGTCTTTTGAAATAAAACACCTTGGTTACATATGCTTTCTGTTTGAGTAGTAACATGCTCCCATGTAAAACTTATGGTTGTTTTTTGAGTTTCAGTACATCTTCAGGTAGTCTCTGACCTTTTATTTAAAATAAAAAAGTTCGAACATAAGCCAACTTACAAATGCAGAACAACAGAAAATGAGCTAAAGCAATTAAAACAAACATTCCACATTTAAATGGGCTTGATCTTGAAGTGCAGACCGATGAGACTGAAGACAAGACACTTGAGATCTTGCACCAGGTAGTAGAACACACGAAGACCTTCGGGGTCCCTGTAACATATAACACTTGGCTATAAATGACAAATATACAGCCTCTGCCTTAACAACCTCTGAAAAAATATATACCTTGACTGGTTGACGTCAATCAAGGAGCCTATTTTGGAAGTTGTGAATGAAATGTGCTCGTCTCCGATGACAATCTCCAACTCCTGTGAGACAGTGCAAAAGCAGAAAATTTATTCTTACAACTTCAAGATTGTTTCTTGACCATATTTGAATAAAAAAAAATCATATGAACATCTGAAAAGTACATTTAGTCATTCCCTCAATACAAGGTCAGTGCTCCATTGCATTAATTACTGAATAAGTGCAGCTTGACATTCCTTTTGATTGTACCCCACAAATTCTCTACAGGGTTCAGGTCCGGGTAGTTAGCCAATCGCTAGTTTTGGCAAATACAAAATCCTGCTGGAATCCATGCTTCTGTCTGGTCAGCAGACAGAAGCATGGATTTGAAAAATACAATGGGCCAACACCAGCAAATGCCATGGACCCATCACCGACTGTGGACCCTTCCCAGTGGATTTCAAGCAGCTGGATTCCAAGTCTCTGAATTATACCTCCAGACTCTGAGATGTTGATTTCTAAATGAAAAGACAAGTCTACTTTAATCCAAAAAGAGGGCTTTGGACCAGTGAGCAATTGGCCATGTCTTCTTATCCATATCTGTTCTTTGTTCACCTTTTCCTACCTACTTTGACCTTCCAGTCAACTTCCCCTGAACATGCTGTGATGCAGCACTCTTTGAAGAGCGACCCTTTCAGCTATGGCCTGCAGTGGATTACCCTCCTTGTGGAGCTGTATGCCATAATTTAATAAAACGAAACAAAAATATTGAACTTTTCCATTATATTCTAATTTTTAAGTTGCAATTAAATGTATGACTACGACATCTTAACAGAATCAGACGAAAAACAAGAACACAAGGTATTGTTTGTTTTTTCAAGTTCCTTAGATGTATTTGTTGCTATACAAACGAAGCATTCAGAACTCATAACAAAATACATTATATTACAGAACTGGAGAGACAACAGTAGTGTCACTGTGAATAGAGCCACAAACCTGTCTGCCAACCCGGTCTGGTGGTGGCCACAGTGCATCATCTTCCTTAGTGATCTCACTGTCATCAATGATCCTCTTCAGCTCCTCCATCACACTTTTGTGTACGTAAGCCTGATTAGTGCACAGAACAGAGACGGACCAGGTTAATCTTTCAGGAAGTTTAGCACGGTGTCACATCCACTATGAGAATACTATCTAAATATGTTTGATATTATTATTTGTGTATACTGTGAACAAAAAATACTTCTTTTAAAACGACAATGACCACAAACCCCAAGTAGCTGACCACCACATTCATCCTTACACATAAAGTTACCGGTGATATCATTCACGCCCAAACACTGGACACATTTTTAAACATGAATTGTACCATTATTGAACCAATCAATTAATCCCAAACGGCATTGTTTGTCAATGAGTCGGTTTGACAATAACTTATGTGTAATTACCTCCTTCCTGATCATGACGTCATTCTTGTAGTTACTGTTGTTCGCGTACCTCAGTTTACCTGCAAGAAAATAGCAACCTGATGTACTGGTCCAGTAGAACTTCGAAATGAACAACGTTGTTCGAATGCTTTCATTTTCAACTAGTGAACATGTGCAGTTTAAACCCACATACATTAAAACATCAACTTTACAAGAACACATTATTAGCAGCGTTTTATTAAGTTTGATTTTTAAACGTACAAATAACAATTGGCGGTAGCCATTCGTTAAAAATCCAATGCGGCCTAGCGCCGGATGGCTAGCAACTTTAGCTCAGACGCTGGAAGGCTAACACGTTTGTATTGCCGCCCAATTCCACTCACCGTCAGGTCTGAATTCAAATTCTAGAAACTCATGTCCAAACTTTCCCTTGTGGCCAACATAGTATCTCAAATAAAAGTCGCTCGTTGACATCTTTAGTCTCCAATAAGTACTTTCTTTGCTTTAGTCTGCGGAACAAAACTTAGCTAGCAAAGGCAGCCTGGAGAAGCTTGACCCACTTACGCATGCGTACATGAGCTCTTGTATTTTGGAAATTTTGCCCTGATCGTTGTCTTTCAAGTGCATCCTGAAAAAGTAAACGTCGTATTTCTAAAACTATTTGTCATTTTAATAGTCCATAATTAATAGTTGTTGTATTCTGTCAATTAGAATTTTTGTTTGAAATTTGGTTCATAATCTGAAATTGTCTTATGTTTCCCAAAAGTAGGGTGTTATTTCTAAACAACACCCAGGTCAAGTAATAATTCCTATCTTTTGGGAAAATATCAAATTCACAATACATTTGCCACTTTGCAACTAAAATATGAATTAAATATTAATTAACTTGTAAGTAGTAATGACGATTGATTTGTCTTTTCCTATACGTATTTCCTGGAGGCAGGATTTGTACGCGAGCCTGGAAACCCCTTGAAGACAACAAACAGGGATTTCTTAAATAAATGTCGCTTTCTGGACGTCATCATTACGCGCCGGTTAGTGCTGTCTGTTGTCCACACATGTGGTCGGTATAAACGGATGCAATGGCAAGTTCTTTTTCACGGGAGCTCGAAGATTTGCTGAATCCTCTGCCCAAATTTGAGGATCCGGAGGACGGTGATGAAGACGAGGCCACGAAAGCCAGAGTGATAGACGAGTTCGATGAAGAAGACGATGAAGCTGGGTTTGTCACCAGCGTTCTCCGGAATCAAAACACGTCCTTGCCTACAGAGACAGACAAACGTTACTCGGGGAAGAGAGTCTCTCGTCAGCGGTTGTTTATGGAAACTGAAGGATCTGATGATGATGATGATGATGACGACGACGAGGAGGAGGGGGACAAAAGTGAAGCAAGTGATTCAGTGGGAGATGAAGAGTCAGATGAAGAGGAGTTGGATAGTGATGTCCAGCTAGATGCTGAGCTGGCGTCTGAGACAAAGAGTGTTGACACCACCTTTCCTCAGGGAGTTGATTTTCACAAACTGGCAGATGGAATGAACGACCTGGGAATGAGTGGGGATGATTATAACAGTAGTGAGGAGTCAGAAGAAGAAGAAGAAGATGATGATGATGATGTCCTTACATTTTCTAAAGCACAAGTAGATGAGGAGGTTGAGAAGGGGAAGGCTGTGAAGAACCAGCTGTTCCTGTGGGACCAGCTACTAGAGGGTCGAATTAAAATCCAGAAAGCTCTGGTAACGGCAAACCAGTTTCCACCTCCACAGATCCTCCCAGAGTTCAAGAGGAGGGGCGGAGTTGAGTTTGCAGGGGAGCTGAAGAACGCTCACAAAGCTTTGAAAGCTCTCCAGAGGTCGCTGTTGGAACTGCATGACCAGCTGCTGCTCCAGAATCCTGAAACAAGGGGCATCACTGTGGGGAAGGCGCAGGGTGATGAGGAAGAAGAGGAGTCAGTCCAGGAGCATGGAGCACCTAAACGAAAACTTGAGATGGTGGAGTACCCCGATATGATGGCCAAGCGGTTTGCTGCATTCCAGCCATACCGTAACTCCACTCTGCAGAAGTGGCACGACAAAACCAGACTGACTCTTGGCAAAGGCAGCAAAGGCTTTGGGGCGTTTGACAGAAGCATAGTGACCCAGGTGGAGCAGGTGCTGATGGACCACGAGAGGCTGGTCCGTCGCACTCGGACCCGACGGTCTGAGTACAGAGTCCTGGGGAAGAAAGAGGCACCTGCTGTTGTCTCTGAGCCCGTATGCAGAGGAGGATGGGAGGAGCAGCAGAAGCTGAAAGCAAACACACATCTGAAGGACCTGGATGAAGATATATTTGATGATGACGATTTCTACCACCAGTTGCTCAGAGAGCTAATCGAGCGAAAGACCAGTTCAACGGACCCAAATGACCAGGTGGCGATGGGCAGGCAGTGGTTGGCCATCCAGAAGCTTCGAAGCAAGATCAAAAGGAAAGTGGATACCAAAGCCAGTAAGGGGCGCAAGGTCCGATTCCACATCCACAGTAAGCTGGTGAACTTCATGGCTCCTGTAGACCACAGCTCAATGGGCGACGAGGCACGCAGTGAGCTTTATCGAGGTCCGTTTGGCCAGAATGCCACAGAACAGCAGTGATGAGTGAAGGAGGGACGGATGATAGAAACCTGATCGATCATCTGCTTTTTAGAAGAAGCTTCTCCAGAGCAGGTGGCTGCTGGTAGGATTTAGAGGTTTAAAATTGCAGTGTGTATGACTGATTACACACATTCATGATTAAACAGGTATCATAAGCATCTCCACGTCTCTTTGTCATCGCCTGTTCTCACAATCACACCTGTATGATAAATTGTTTCGACAGATACACGTCACACTTCACTTCTTTTGCTGCTTGATACAAAACCATTATATTATTAATTCATTTAATCACCAATAGAAATCAAATAACTTGAGCACATCTGACACACAGGCCCATTTCAAACAGTTACTGAGAAACGTTTCATTTTTTGAAGCAGAGGGTTGAACCATCTGTTGTTAAAGGAGGGGAGTGTGGTAAGTGTATTGAACTACAGTCCACTGTATATAGAGGGAGAGAGAATTTTATTGAGATTTTTCTGAATCAATAGAAAGCGCCCTTTGATGTTCAGATGTTACTTTGTAATGTCAGTGTATACATGAAGCAATTTTTTGTTCTGGGGTGCAGCCCTACTAAGTTGTGAGCTGTTCCTACTGGGTCCTGTTTCTTTTGTACTGTGTGGAGGATGCTTCAAAAGATCTTTTTCCCCATCAGTGTTCAGGTTAACAGCGATGGTAAAAACCAAGGCAACAATCCAGTACCTGAGAACTTTATCGTAAAAAAAATGTACAGGAATGAAACTCAATTACAGAACACATTTACGTAGAGTAGCTTGTACCTCAGCCATTTTATAGTTCATTGCATTTAACAACATTCCCAGCATGTTTATTTAGTCATGTTGAATTCAACTTGCACACATGCATAAAAAAATAAAATAGACACTTTGTGTTAATTCCATTCCAAACTAACTTATTCCTCTTTCTACTATTGCATCTTACTGGGTTGGTGTCATTGAAATCAAAGGAATATCCAGGAAATTCCTACTTTGAGGTAGGTTGTTTCATTTTTATCATTTAGTAGTTAGATTTACACAAAACAAAGAGTAGCTTGGTGCAACATCACAAAGATCAGGAACCTAAACCCCTTAAAGCATTAATTCAAATGAATATGTAAGGTGGTGTATGCTTTACAGACTGAATGAAGGCTATGAGGTCAAGCAGTGCAACATGAGGCCTTGCTATAAAAGAGCTACTCTGCATTCATTTAGGTGGTTGTGTATGCAGAAACCTTGGGACATAGCTCCATTCTATTCTCTACATTTCAGCGCTGTAAAAGGCAATAAGCCTTGAAAGTACAAGAGGTCCTTTATTTCTGACCCTTCAATATTATTCAATGCATAACAAAGAAAAATATAACGCAATACAACTGATTTGAACCAGAAAGGTTTCCCTTCCTATTCCTCATACAGCAGAATATACAAAGAAGGCCTTTAGGTTTCCTGGCATATTACAGGTGAACCTGCCTCCGACCTCTCAGGCTAGAGCCCGGCTCAGTGAGGTCGAATGCTGGATTCCAGGTTTGCTAGCTTCTTTGATGGTCCACGGCCTTTAACGCAATTATTCATCCATTTGGTCACACCACCATTAAGAATATCCTGGATGTGCTGAACTATGAGATTTATGGCAACTGTAAAGGAGAGAGACAGACTGAGAGATTGGGTTAGCATCAGTTTGCATATCAAATTTGACCACTAAGCTTAGAATCATTCCATTATCAATCATTACATACACTGTTAAAAATACAGTAATCTGGTTTTTAAAAAAATCTTGACGTAAAAAATATTTAATCTGCTGCAAAATAAAGATATTTACTATTATTCCAAATCCTAACAAAGACAGTTGTTGAAAATTCCTCTTCCTCATCAAATGTGACTCAGAAGGTAAAAATGTTTTGAAGTATATTTTCATACAAATGAAATGATAGCTTGTTATATATGACAATGTTGTATTTTGTTTCTAAACCTGAATGAGGAAAAACACCCTCAGTGTCTGTCTATCCATCTATCACAAAACATCATGTCAGCCAAGAAAACTCAAACCTTTAGCACAGGCATGGCTGTTTAGCTTACCTGGAACAAACCCCACCCTCAGTTGTGGAACTATGAAAAATATCAATAATACTAATACTTTTGGTGAGCTGATTTTTTTCAAGCACCTTTTCAAATCAGCAAACCCAGCTGTATACTCAATATTTGGTCTGGACAGCAGACACTCACCAAGGTTGTCAGCTCCCCTTGGTATAATCACATCAGCATACTTCTTTGTCTACAGTATTAAAAAGGGGGGGGAAAAAGGTTGGATCATGGGCCGACACTGAGAGACAATCATTCAAATGTAGTCAAGTGTTGGGGAATAAAGCTTACAGGCAGACAAAACTCCTCAAATGCAGGTTTGACAAAAGTCATGTACTGTGTAAGAACACTTTCCAAGCCCCGTCCACGCTCACTTATGTCACGCAGCACTGTGGGAAAAGTTAGGAGGAATATCAGTGAGCTCACGTCTTTGTTCTTGTGTTCCTTTCCTTTTTGGTGGCCAGGAGGTCTCCTGGTGCTTGACCCCATTTGAAAGGGTAACATTTTAATGCAGGTTCCATTTTCTCCATTGCTGCTTATTCTCCCCTTATCAATGTTGTTATATTATCAGTAAGAAAGCTAAACAGTGTGTGTAACAAAGCATGATGTCATTTTTAATTCAGGCAATGTTCATGTGATTAAGCTAAAAATAGTAAAATCAGACACTTGAGCACAGCAACATGGTAAAAGAAGACAAACACAGGAGAGCCTCCTCTTGAGCAAGGCGCCGTCCCTTTTATAAGTTGTTCATTAGGGGAAACACCATTTACATGCTTACAGGCCCCGTGTGCATATGTGTGTGTGTCATGGGCCTGTACACATGTATGCTATACATGTGATTAACATAGACTAAAACATGACTATACAAATAATTTCCCTTTGGGGATTAATAAAGTTGATTTAATCTTAAGTGTCACACATACATTCACCACCAGTGGAACCATTTTGGTTTGAATACTGTACTATGAGTTGTATCATAGTTTTCTCTTACTGACAAGACTGATGATATGAATGTGACGGTCAGATACGTCATTTCAAGATGTCTTTTGATATTTACCCAGTCATGCTTGTGCAACTCACCTCTTCGGGACAGTCGTGTGTCTGCATCAGTATCCACAAACAGCTTCATCTGGAAAAAGTCTCGAACCTCTTGAGAATAGAACATCAGGATTCCCTCAAAGAGAACCACATCAGCTGGGTAGACAGTCACAGTCTCTTCCTTCCTGCCGCAAAACACATTCAATAAAGAAACACTGAGAGTGGGTCTGTGTAGCATCCAGTGATCAGAAACCACTGTGGCCACAAGTACCTCAAAGAACAGTTCAGCCAAACATTGAATAACCTCCATGTTGATGGAAAATCAGGTGAAGTTTGTCAGTTCACAAAATATTCATGGAGCTATATAGCAAAACAGGATTGTAGCATTCTTATTAACAACCGGAGAAAACGGGGATTCGTATTCAACATGAAACAAAAATCAAATGACTCACGTTTATTTGAATGTCACTCGCACTTAAAGAATCTAACATTTTTACTGTCAGCACGAAGCTAAATGCATTAGCATACACCCAGTGAGAGGACGGCATGCAACGCTCATGAATTCTTACTGATCTCTAACAAAATAAAAGCACTGTTTTTAGCTTTGAGGATACAGTGAAGATTTCAGCTTTATTAAGGGTATCACATAAAGTTTCCAAATGAATGTGTGATGTCAGGGCATCTGGAGGCTTTAATACATTCAATTTCAAGTATAAATCTTTACATAGACTAAGAAATAAGAAGTGATATCAGAAAGGAATGAGACAATTATCCTCTGGTGTGAACTGTTCCCTTTACATTCCAGTCATAGCTGGCCAGGTCAGCACGCACAAACAGAACCATAGAGCAAAGGTAGGCTGCACTGTAGTAAAGAGAGCAAAGGTAGGCTATATCGCAACAAGAAAATAATAGATAGATACTTTAATAATCCCGGAGGAAATTGCTTTTTTTTTTTTTTAGATACTTTAATAATCCCGGAGGAAATGGCCCTTTTTGTCTTTCAAAATATAATCTGCTCCAATTTTAATCTACAATGACAGTGTGTCACTATTGAAATATCTTCATTCATGAGCTACACATGAAGACAAAACTAGAAAATTTGCTATGGAGTTTTGATCACAGATTTTATAGCTACTGTATAATCTTTAAAGGGCTTATAAATCAATGACTATTGTGTCATATAACAGTCAATATACTTGCAGTATACAATATCAAGACAAGTTCAAACTCGTCTTTTGAACATTTCTTGGGGAACTCCTTGCAAACGTGATACTTGTGCGACCTCCACTCTATGACAAGTCCATGTCATTGTAAAATGGCCTGTTGTGATTGATTACACACGATGGTGTCCAAATAAATACAGGAAGTCCTCAAGATATGAACATCCAACTTCCGAACATTCGTAGATATGAAAAAAAAAAAAAACACCGCCATGCTCAACTACTATAGTTCCCCTCTCTGCCATAATCCCACTGAGCAGGATAACATAATGCCCATAGATTTAAATGTCATGTCATGTCAAAATGGCTTGGTAAATATCAGACTATGTGAACAGTTTGCTCTGATATCAGACTTCATGTGGTCTTTTCATCTTTCCTGTTGGCACCATCTGCAGCGTTTTGTCCTTTTTTCCACATCTCTGAACTTCTGAGCGGGAAACAAAACCACAATGTACTTATGTTCATGGAGACGTTCACCAACATGGAGACTGAAAACAATTCAGGTTAGGTTGAAAGTTAGAGCCAGCAAGGTAGACTATAGACTCCCTGTAAGAAAACTCTGTTACAAAATGCCTGTTCATATTATTTTAATTATTGATCTTGTCCTGCTCTAGGAGACAAAGATGTAGGAACCAATGTTGGCCTGGTTAGGTTTCCGCCTGAAAGCGTTAACTGACGTGAACGCTGACCTCTCACCTCTAAATTTTTCTATTTGATGTCAACTATTGGTGAGTTAATTGAGAAACCTAATGGAAATAAAAGAGCAATCAAACACAAAGTGGCATGTTGGACTTTTGATTACCAGGTTTACAAGTGATTACAAGTGTGGTGGAATACCTCAATGGATTAAAGCTTGGCTTAACCTCTACGCCCCCGAGGATCAAATTCGTTCAGTAGAGGTAGAGATGTTAAAAGTTACATTACGGCACTACAGTATTTTATGTCATTATGTGGTTTTTTAATGTCCTGTAATTGATTCGCTGTGGCGACTCCTGAAGAGAAAAGCCAAAAGGAAAAGGAGAGGTTTTTTTTTTAAATGTCCTTTAATTGTTTCTGATAAGTGTTAGGAAATAGTACTTTAGTATGTAGAGAAGTAATGACATTTAAATGACCTCAAATGGTAATTATAGATTGAAGACTGTTTGAAAACTACATTACAGACTGTTTTAAGAGATAATGACTTACAAACAATTCAACTTACGAACAGCCTCTCAGAACCAATTGTGTTTGAAGGTTGAGGATTACCTGTATTGTCTTTTACCTCAATAAAAAGTCATTAATATTTGTATAAACAGCAGGTGGAGATGTTGGACAAGCACTGTCCCTTTCACAACAAAGCACATGGTTGCTGTCACAGTCTGACTGAAGACGTCTGTTACTGAACACCAACCGAAACATGCAATTACTTCAACAACATCTGTGTATGAACTTGATATGACCGTCACCTGGAATGCAAAACAAAGTCATACACAGGGACGTGCACTGTTTTTCCTTCCTTGATGTCCCACAGCGTTGTCATTATCAGATCACTGTCAAAGGCATCTGAGCACACAGGAAGAGCACAAAAAAGTTAAAATCATGTCTCTAAAAGATAACAGTCCATCATGTGACCCTCACACCAAAATCACAGCCAGCTCTACTGCTGGACTAACAACAAATCCAGAAGTTGCCAGCAGGAGACCTTCAACTGTTTTTGACATACCTGGGTGATCGAAGTTGAACTGGCCCTTGAGGGCCTTGGCCTTCTGCTCTGGGCTAAGGACCCTGTAGAAGCAGTCCTGGCTGAGGATGGCAACTTGGCGCTGGTGGTGGTCGATCTTGTTCTGCCCTAGCAGCTCCATGATCTTGCCACACACCGATGACTACACACCGAAATAATATCAGTAACAGGATAGCAATAATAAATAACAAAAATAAGAACTAATTTCCTTCTATTTGTGAACCACATATTGTTGTCTGGACATTAAGATTGACAAAACTTTCATTTGTCCTTAAGGAATCAACAAAAGCTCACCACTCATTGTCTGTGAACACTCACAGTCATCCAGGTCACTGTGGATCTCTGTGTGAATGAAGTCAGCTGGACTTGGAAGAAAAGCTTGAAGAAGTTTTGCCTCTCGTCAAAGACGCTCCTTCAATTCAGACGAACAGTCTTTTTTTCTTTGATGAGACTTGAAACATCTCCAAGCTCTTCTTCCAAGTCCAGTTGACTTCATTCAGCATAGATCACAGCTCCTTTTTAGGTGTCATAATTCTCTCTATAAAAGTGGTTGTTCATTTTTATGCAGGCCTGCCTTTGGGATAATCCTGAACCTCTGTTTTTTTAAGGAAGTTTGTTTTGCAAATTACAGGATTTTGTTTTCCTACTGTATGTCTCAACACTACCAAATATGGCTGTGCATTCCTGAAGCCCTGTTGTATTTAGTGACACAAAAACAGTCAATTCAAGAGTAAATTAAACGCTGAATCATTCATTTGATATCTGAACTTGGCAGATGGATCATGTTCAGACTGTCACGCTTACAGTTGAACATCAGGTGCTTCTGTCAGCAGTTATTCCAGTGGGAAGAAGGGGCCACAGGAAGTCAAACCCAACAACGACTTTCTGCTGAACGACAATGTAAGTTGTGTTGGTGTAAACACCTGGAAAATATCTGTCACATTGATAATATGAAGTGAAATGTTTGATCAGGTTCCAGTTTTAGACCACAGTGTTCAAAATATCTCGCTGTAGCCTAATAGCAGAACCAGTCTGAAATTGAATTTAATGAAAATCAAAGAACTTTAGAGACACAAGCAGAGACGGTGGTGACATCAGGGTCATCAAGAAAAAATTAGAATAACATGAAGACCTACACGAGGGCCATACAAAGCCCCACAGGATAATGTAATGCTTCCACCTGAATCCCTTTGTTTGTTTGTTAACAGGTTCAGATGACGCTTACTGAAAGTTAGTGCAAGTATTTACCCTTTTACAAGAATATACCTCATAAGATTTCCTTTGTGAATCTGAAAAACGGGGATCCAGAATCATGATTCTTTTGCTTATTTAAGTATTTCAGACTGGAGCTTTTCTTTAAATTACACTTCTTGTCAAGGAGTTATAATGGGATTAAAAAAAAAACGTACAGGTAAGCATGATTAGGTGATTGGTGTTTAAGTATGCAGTTTGCTGCCGTTATAAATGGAAATCGTATTTGTTTTAAATCCAGTGACCTGACATTAATTTCAAGACCAATATATGTTGGATAAAACTTTGATCAATTGGCACAGGTACACTCAACTGAGTGGGATACAAGGTCCCTGACTGGGGAAATCAAATGAGACTCAATGCAAATGTAAAAGAACCACACCTAAATTTACAAAAAAACTTTTGAATACTGAATCTCTGACGTTAATAAATATATGGACAGCATACAGCACCAGCTATATATTTTATTGCCTGGTCAAAGGATGGTCTTACAAACGAGCTTTGGAGGTGTGCAAGTATGTCAGCTGGTCTCTGTCAAGAAGCAAAGCTGACGCTAATTAACTGGGATTTAATTTCTCCGCTCTCATGTCCTCTTAATAGTTAATACTGCGAGCATAATTGCGACAAATGGGAGTCATTAACTCTAATATGAAATAACATTACTTCAATCATCTTGATGTGACAATTTGGCACACAGTTTAGAGTGGCGCAACACGATCACTGCTGATCAACTAACAGTCAGCAGGATTGATTATCCAGCAGCCAGATTCCTCAGAGGGGAAATGTGCACCGATTATAGTCATCTAATAGTCATCTATTCTATTTGAGTCTGTTTACAACGAGTTTGATGAACAAACACTTTGTAAACACAGAGACAATATCCAGCTCAGATAGAAATGCCAACCTTTCCGCTGGCTGTCCCTCCAGCCACACCAATGAAGAAAGGCTCCCGGTTATGGTTCTCATTTTCGGCTTGGCCCCAAGGCTTCGTCTCGCTGCTCCCCGGCATGCTTCATCTGCGGCGCGCTGCGGCCCTCAGACGCGGGGGTGCGTGCGTGCACTCCTCCCACTTGATGATGATGATGCTCCGATTGTTGGTGATGAAATCCTAGGGTAAATTAGATCAGTAAATATGTGATCCATCTACTCTGACTGTATGAATTTATTATCTCTATCTCCTAATTGAAGAGTCACATCTTTCTCTCCACCTGCTTTCATTTTCTCTCTCTCACTTATCACGTTTGAAATATGCCTATGTACACGTTAAAATATTGTTTTTATTTTGGAATTATTCATGTGGTTAAATTAAATCGGACACTGGTAGAATATTTGTGTTACAATTCATTCAAACTATGCTGTTTAATATTAAAAACGAAACGTAAAATAACGCAAACGCAAAATAACGCATAATGAAGTGTGTGCGGTACGGAGGCGCAGTCGCCGCATAGCAAGGCGACTCCCGGCGCTAATGCCGCTCTGCATGCCACCCCCCTCCCCCCTTTCCCCTGGGCTCTCGGGTTCCCCACCTGTGACACAGGAATAAGAGGGTATTGAGGATGAAGGAATGACAAATAAATTTTTTTCTGATTGCCGACTAGCAGAAAAAACAAAAGGCCCATGTAGTATAGCAATAGTGGGCGCACCACAAAGGAGCTGTCCGCCTCTCTACCTCCCCTGCATGTGCACAGACCCCCTGTGTGTGTTTGTGTGTTCAGGGTCTGTACACACATACATACAGTATGCATGATATTCAACTAAATAGTGTGCCACTAATTTTAGAATCAGAATATTAAATTAAAAATATTTTTTCTTAAAAATCTTAACCCAATACCTCACAAAAAAGTGTACATTTTTACACAAATTTACATGTCATTCAAATGGAGCGGTCGTTTAAAGTTTTTTTTTTTAAATTTAACTTTAATGTTCAATGTCCCGTGGTAAATGTATGCAGCATGTACAGTAATGTACTTCAGATGCCGTCGTTATTCTAAGCCAATCAGAGGCAGGATAAAGCAGACGCAATGGAGTTGCTGTTGTACCAGAACGTTTTTTTACATTCACTTCCGGGTGGGGGAGCAATGTGAACCGGAAGTATTTTGTATGCGTAATGCTGACAAATCGGTATTAAGCTTAAGAGGGCTCGTCTGTCAGGATCTAATCTGTAGTAGTAGTTTTATTGTACTTATCTTTCGGGTAAATTGGACAAATTCATCATGAGTACAATGTTTGCTGACACGATTCTGATTGTGTTCATCTCTGTTTGTACGGCTCTGTTAGCCGAAGGTGAGTGAAAGCTTTCTGAAACAGCAACCGGTTGGTTATCATAAGGGCATTTCAGTAATCACACAAATGTTATATTTTATCTCTTCTGAGTTTTACTACAAAAAAGACACAGAAAGTTTTTACTGTTATTTTGCTATTTACTGTTATGTGTGTAAACATGTAACGTTTGATAAGCTCGGCGGTGGTGTTAGACAATCAATTTTTAATGCAAAGTAATGAACAAAGCTTCCGGTCAAAATTTCACAGTAAGAGTTTGACGTCAAACTTTTTTGTGACGTATGAGTTACTAGGGCCGCTTTTGGAGACTCGCCTTCTGCATTTAGGCCATCAGTAAATACAAATAAAAATCTGATTTCAGATGTTGTGTTGTTGTGGATCAATACGTTGAGAAAAAATACATAGCAAATAATAAATCACCGTCCACTCTATTGTCAAAAGTGTATTTCTGTAAATTCAACATTATGAACCATTATGTCAGAAAATTTAAACAATGTAGTAAACTTTGGAATGTTCGCAAGGAAACCAACTTCTCTTTCCTGTGCTGTCCACAGGGATTACCTGGGTTTTAGTGTATCGGACTGAGAAATATAAGAGACTAAAGGCTGAAGTTGAAAAGCAAAGCAAAAAACGTAAGTGACTCCTGTTTCTTTTTTGTACTGAATGATTATTGATTGTAAAATGCATTGACTGTGCTTTGGTTTTACATAAGTTGAGAAGAAAAAGGAGACGATCACAGAATCAGCAGGACGACAACAGAAGAAAAAAATCGGTAAGTACGAAGTGGTTAGAAGCTCTATTTAAGCGGAAAACAAGTTGACCGAATGAATAAAGCTTGAATTTCTTTTGGTCTATGGATCAGGCCTGTGATCTGTTCGGTTTTTGTTCCGTTCTAGAAAGACAAGAAGAGAAGCTGAAGAATAACAACAGAGACTTGTCCATGGTGAGAGTCCACTGGTTGTCAATGTATGAATGATTTCAGGGGATAAACTGAGAGATTAATCTATCAACATGTATCCACAAGAAATGACATGTTAAAAACTATATCTACCCTTTAAATCATCAACACGGAAATACATTTATATTTGAAAGTGTTAGTATTTCCAAACTCTGGTTAAATGAAGTGTAATTTTTTACGTTTTTAATCTATTGTGTGTTTTTAGGTCCGAATGAAATCCATGTTTGCCATTGGTTTCTGCTTTACAGCTTTGATGGGCATGTTCAACTCTATGTAAGTTCATGGAACATTTTTATTATTTCATTTAAAGGTCAGACTGATTCATTAAAGGAGATAAGTTCATGTGTTGCAAATAAGTAACGTATTGTAAATTCCGCACTATGAAGCACATCTGAATGTAAGCTGCACTAAATTTAAAGGGAAAAGTAACTTTGTGCGCCCTCCTTACTCGCGGTTAAGGCGTTCCCAGAACCAAACGCAATTAATGAATTCCACGACACAGCGACAAACTATTATTCTAATTATTTACGATAATTTAAACGTTTATGAACCCTCCCCACACTGATATTAAACCACCTTCTATCTGTATTACCTTTTCCCACACTCTGATAGACTGTTTAAAGCACTTTTGTTTCTCACATAAGTCATATGAGACACATGAAACGTAGCGCAGTTCTGGATGCCATCAGCCAATAAAATGCGCGTATGGTATCATGTGACTGCCTACCAAAAATCCGCGATTGAGATGGAATTCTCGAGCGCTGATGCGTGAATGCACGAGGGCACACTGTACTACCATTCAAAAGTTTGAGGCCACCCAGACAATTTTGTGTTTTCCATGAAAATTCACTCTTTTATTTACCATCATGGGTTGAAAAATGAATAGTAAATGTAGTCAAGACTATGATTTGTATTGAAAATTTTTCCTTCAAACTTTTCTTTCATCAAAGAATCCTCCATTTGCAACAATTACAGCATTGCAGACCTTTGGCATTCTAGCTGTTAATTTGTTGAGATAATCTGGAGAAATTTCACTCCACGCCTCTAGAAGCCCCCGCCACAAGTCAGATTGACTGGAAAGAAAGGGCCTAACACCAAGGGAGGAGCTCTTTTCTAGCCTCATCCTCCCTCCTGTGGCTCACATATATGATTTTATATTGCTTGATGGTGAAGAGTTTAAATATAGGTTTAATTGTGTGTTGTAAATGGAGGGACAGAAGATCTAATCACTTCTGAGTATCACACTTTTTATTTGGGCGTTGAACTGATAATAATAAAATTTCCTGTCTAGAGGTATGAGAACATTCACTCATTTTGTTAAATGTCACACTCCAGTGCCCGTTGATTGATGTTTATTCATCTGTGGGGTGAAACCATTTGTCTCACCCTGAATTGGTGGAGAACAAGGAACTTTTGTGCTGCTTTGTCATTTCTTTATTTTCTCTTTCTATGTTCAGCTTTGATGGACGAGTGGTGGCCAAATTGCCCTTCGTGCCGCTGTCCTACATCCAAGGACTGTCACACCGCAACCTGCTGGGCGAGGATTACACAGACTGCTCCTTTATCTTCCTGTACATCCTCTGTACCATGTCCATTCGACAGGTAACCTCTTCACTTCACCAGCGTGCAGGTTTAATACCTGATATTAGGACAACTCAGATCAGATCCAGTGAAATCCCTTTTGAAGGACGTCTTTTCACAATGGAACGGATTTGAACATGACTTATCAACATTCTCCATTAGCAGCAGTCTTCTACTGCATCATATTGTTTGTGCATCATTCTGAAATCACTGACACAATGGCACATGATCTGAGGCCTGTACCATAAAGCTGGATTACGACTTAGCGAGATAACTTCGGGTTTAACCCTGGCTTTTCGGTACCATAAAGGTGGCTTACTTTCGTTTGGGCTACATTGTCGTGGTAACCTATACTGAACACCTAACCTGCTCCGGTGCAGGATAAGTTCAGGATAAGAACTCAGCAGGTATAAAAGCCCCATCTACTGACAAATCAGTTCTCTTGGAAAATGGCCTGTCTGTTTTATGAGAACCCGGTGGATCTTGGTGCACAGTAGGGGTGGACAATAGTGGGAATTTTGGTATCGATCCGATACCGATTGGATACCGATACTTTTTGTTTGGAAATGTCCTGATCATTGAATAACTGACCCCCCCCCCAAGTTAGTTTATTATAATTGTGATAAACACAGCACAAATATTTTAGGCAATAAAAATGTTTCATTTTTTTTATAAATAACTACAATGCGAACCTTAACAGTATAAAAAAATAAAATACTTCTACTAGAACAACTGTTTCAGAACAAAAGTCAAGAGAGTCAAACCAAAAAAAAGCAGCAATGCAATGTTATTTCAGGAATTAAAGTTTGTTTAGCACTTTAATGTACATGGTTCACAATAAGTTAGAGATTACGAGAGACTCATTTTTGGGGTAATAAATATTACACTAATGGAAATGGTGTTTCTTCTCATTTACTATATAACTTTAATTTATGTCATTACAATGCAGACCAAATAGGAAAACAGTCACATACAGTAAATAACAATATCAATAACATATTGTGAACCTTGTATTTTTATCTGATTAGTAATAGAATTAATCAATACATTAATCGATTCCTTGGGCAATGGATAGCTGTAGCCCTTAGTAAAACAAGATTTTTTTCAACTGGGTGAACATATAAACATTGAACCATTCTCCTAAAATTGATACCCAATTACATTGTGAAAAACAGATTACGTGGGTCTTGTTGATTTTTTGGTTGAAAAGCCTCTGCCAGAGTACATTGTCTCTGTCCGGAGGATGCAGCAGGCCAGGAGCAGGTAGGGGGAGGGGCTGAAGGTGTGCCTAGAGAGTAGCAGGGGGCGCTGGGCGAGAGAGAGAGGGGGGTGCGCTATTTGCACAGAGAAGTGGAGCTTTGAGGAAATTGGTGGAGGAGCAAAGTATCGATCACAGGACAATAGTATCGATCCGATCCAAGTACTTGCTTAGTATCGATAGTATCAATATTTGTATCGATCCGCCCACCCCTAGTGATTGGTCGCATGCAGCAGTCTCCGCCCTTTTTATGTGAGCGTGCACAGATCTAGAGTGGACAAGCCTGAATTGAATTAGTGAGTTGATAGCCGGCTTTATGGTACCGAAAATCTGGAAGGCGGATGTCTCGAATTAGTGAGTTGATAGCCGGCTTTATGGTACCGAAAATCTGGAAGGCGGATGTCTCGAATTAGTGAGTTGATAGCCGGCTTTATGGTACCGAAAATCTGGAAGGCGGATGTCTCGTTAAGTGAAGCCAGATAAGTAGGAGGAAGCCCGGCTAGGTTAATGAAGCTTTATGGTACAGGCCTCAGGTCACACCCTCACTGTTTACTCAGAACCATGGGTTCCAAAAAAATGTGGTTTGTTTGCCTCGTGAGCCAGTTTTTTTTTCTTTTTTTTTTGTCTTCTGCCGCGGAATTACACTAAGTATTTACTCTGCAATTATTCCAATCTGATTTTCCACATATTGTGTACACAACTTTACTTCTATTGCACGTACACCAGCTAGACCAACCTATTTCATCAAGATATCAGAATCCCACCGGAAAAAGAATTTACCACACCCCAAGTTTTCCTGAATCAGGAAGAATTAAGTGCAGCCTGTAAAGTGAATTTATGACAGTAAATATGAAAAAACCAAAACAACGAAGTGGTTGGTCTTAGATAGAACTTGGAATATTTTGTTTTGTGTCTTTCCACCAGAACATTCAAAAGATGCTCGGCCTCGCTCCCTCCAGAGCTGCTACCAAACAAGCTGGGGGTTTCCTCGGACCTCCTCCCCAGGCAGCCAAGTTTTCCTGAACATCAGACGAATTCTACTGTCGGAGCACTGTGACGTTCCTGTTCGTACCTCCAACTGCTCCAGCGTGTTCTGTTGCTGCCTGATGGACGTCACATCTGTGTGTTGTTTATTTAACTTTCACCATGTTGAACACAAATTAGAGAAAGACATTTGTAATTATGTTCATTAAAAAGGATTAACACATCTTTATATCCTCATCATATGCCATACATCAGCAGGGCATTTTAATTATTAATTGACACAGTACTATCTGATCCATTTGTCAGTGTTAATGCATGTGTGCCCAATTTTTTTATTAATAAAATTTTATGATTACACTTATGTATGATCAATGTTTATATATTGATCTAAATGTTTGTCTTACTTTGATAATGATGATGAAACAATCACATAAAAAGACTGTATGTAGACTTTAGAAAGTTCCTTGAAGATTTTTCACCTCTCATCAAGAGTTCTTCAGTTCTGTGCTGATTGGGCTCGTCTCAGTTTCTAAACTCTGTGAGGTGTGGTCACCGTTGCAAAGACCCACCTAGCTCAACGGTGGTTTGGAGTTTGAGGAAGTGTCAGTGGGGGTGATTGAATTATGAATTTCAAAGACGTCCCTAAACCCTTGTATGCTATTGGTGTCCATTAGTATTAGCCACTTCACATGAGTCTACCTGCTGAGTAGTTGGTCTGGGGAGATTCAAAGGATCTGATCGTAAATAGGTGATAGATGATGTCACAGACCCCCCTTCCCCCATTCAGAGATGGATTCTTTCACTCTTTTTCTCAAGCCATCTGTCCTCCCTGTCCAAAATCTGTACATTTGTATCATGAATTGTGTGTCCCTCTTCCTTGAAGTGGTAGAAGACTGCTGAGTCCTGTCCTGAAGAGTTGACTCTTCTGAGCCATGTTCTTGTTGAGTGGGTGTTTGGTTTCCCCTGTGTAGGACACCTGAGCACTCCTCGGTGCATTTAACTGCATACACCAGGTGGGTCTTCTGAATGTGTGGCATGGGGTCGCTGAAAAAAAGACACGAAGTGGAGCTGAAGATGGAGGAAATGAAGATGTTGAGGTTCTCTCTAGGAGTGACTAGGTTGGATTGGGTCAGAAATGAGTTCATTAGAGGAACAGCCAACATGAGATGTTCTGGAAACAGAAAGCAGACTTTGATGGATTGGACACGTCAAGAGGAGAGATGGTGAGTATTTTGGTAAAAGGTGATGAGGATGGAGCTACCAGGCAAGAGGAAGACGAAAGAGAAGATGGATGGATGTAGTGAGGAAGACATGAGGGCAGTTGGATCTTGTGTAAGTCCTCACAAAGGTCCAGTCAGGACATCCACGAGTTTTCAGTGTCCCTCTCAGATGTTTGTGTTCTTTTTCCTGGTTTTGGTGGGTAACCTCAAACAATCCATCCTTCTGGTGGTCGTCATAGTTGCAATGCAGATTGTAAGAAAGATAAGAAGTTATTCATACGTGTTTCCTTTCTATGGGCGTTTTCTGATGAATGGTCTTTAACAGAGTTGGCCCGTCTTCTCGAGTGGGAGGCGTTCAAGTCCCATTCGCTGTCGCCTCAATGGCGTGGTATTAACGCGTTGAGGGGAATGGGAGGGGCGTCTCTCCGCGTTTATATCCTCGGCAGCTCAGCGTCTCCTTGCACACCGTCTGCTGAAGCGCTCTCGGTAAGTTGTGTCGTGTCCTCATTTATTGACGGTAAACCTTCACACGTTTGCTAGCGTCTCTCCTGCAGAGGTTAGCACGGAATACCGGAAAGAACAACCGGCCCTGAAGGCGTCCTGAGAGCCATTGGACTGACTGTGTGTTCCTACAGGGCCTCTCCGTCTCAGAATGTCCCAGTCCATCCTCAACTGCATGCCCGGAGCCTCCACGGGGGCCGTGGTGGTCACGGACGACCTCAACTACTGGGGGGGGAAGAGAGTCAAACCCCGGCAGGAGAAGAACCTTGAGCCCGTTTACGAACCAGCGACTGGTAAATGATCATTTAGTAAATGGAGTTCGGAAATAGTTGCAAATCTAGCTGTTGTGGGGTAATGAGCTCTGTTTGAAGGTCTGCACGCTACACAACAAGTACACCAATGAACACAAAAGAGTTCTTCTGACTATAGGACTGCAGTAGTAATAGTAGAGAAGTGTGTTTGACAAGCAACATTGATGAACACACATTGTTAGCCTACATCATGGTGTTACTTTGTTGACTAATGGTATACTTTGTCACTCATGTCCTGCAGTAGTGCTGATCTGAAACCGGTTTCTCTTACATTTGCAGGTCGTGTCTTGTGTCAGATGGTGCCATGTGGTGCTGAGGAGGTGGATGAAGCGGTGAAGAGCGCCCACAATGCCTACCTGAAATGGAGCAAGTTGTCAGGCATGGAGAGGGCCCGGGTGCTGCTGGAGGCCGCCCGGATCATCAGGGTGAGACGGAGACGCTGTTTGTCACGACCAGATGCTGCATAGCTGGAAACCAGCGTCGGCGTCGTCCAAACAACTAGAGCTGACCCTTGGAAGCACTTTAGTCGTTCATTAAAAGACCCTAAAAGACCGACAGTTAACGACAGATAATAATTAACCTCAATTTGTCGCTCTAAAATAGACAGTATATGCTTGGACTCGCTGACACTAAGTTAGATTTGAAACGGTCTAAGTTTTCCAACTGGAAATCTTTTTTTTTTTTCCCTTGTTATTTCAATACAAACAGGAAAGAAAGGAGAACATTGCCAAGCTAGAAGTGATCAATAATGGGAAATCCATCACTGAAGCAGTGGCAGATATTGATATAGCCTGGCAGTGTATTGAGTACTATGCTGGCCTGGCTGGTACACTTTCAGGTGAGTGCACACACTTACATTTTTGCTCAAATGTATCAGTTTGGGTTGGGGTTTGTTTTTTTTTACTGTGATTTGTATTTCATTCATTGTAGGTCAGCATATCCAGCTGCCTGGTGGAGCTTTCGCCTACACCAGGAGGGAGCCCCTCGGCGTGTGTGCAGGAATCGGTGCATGGAATTTCCCCTTTCAGATTGCAACCATGAAGTCTGCTCCTGCCTTGGCGTGTGGTAGGTTTGTGATAGTGTGTATTTAATAAAACTGAATTCAAGCAACCTATTAAAAAATCCTACAAACACCATAACCGGTCATGTCGTCATGTGACCGTGTGTAGGTAATGCCATGGTGTTTAAGCCCTCTCCCATGACCCCTGTGACCGCCGTCATCCTTGCTGAGATTTACAAAGAGGCGGGGGTTCCCGACGGGCTCTTCTGTGTGGTTCAGGGTGCAGCTGAAACTGGCACTTTGCTTTGCCATCATCCAATGGTGGCCAAAGTCTCTTTCACTGGCAGCGTCCCCACTGGCAAAAAGGTACAAAGACGAGTGTGATGCAGTCGTTTTAACAAGTCAGCAGCCTAATCACTGGCAGTGATATCTGGGGCGTCAGTGGCACAGCGGTAGAGCTCCACTGCATGCCTGCAGGCCCCTTGTGCTAATATGCATGCGTTTGAACTAACAAATGCGATCTAGAGTGCGCTAAATAATTTCCCTATGGAGATCAATAAATTAATCTTAATTTTAGTTACCAGAAGAAAACATTTAAGGTCTCTTCTACAGGATGCAGAATCCTCAAACACTGAAGTAGAACAGTTTTCAGTGCATCGCTGCCCGACGTCCCAGTCAGGTTCAAAATGTTATCCTTCGTGTTCCTACGAGTGTTTCACTTTGTGGAGTGATGATCATACAAAGTCTTAAACTAGAAGGCTGTTTCTCCGTCCATTCCTGATACTGTAGGTTTTCTCCATGTCATGAACATGGGTAAAGTAAATCCAGATAAGAGTGAGAATCTATGGTTTGTTTCCTCTTCCTTTAGTGTAGCCATGGTGATGGTACATGTTATGACTTGGTGGAGATTGGCAACCCTCTGAATGCCTCTCTATCTTTGCTAATCAATGGAAACTAGTGGATTGAAAGTAGGAAAAAGAGAAATGTTGGTCATTCTTTAAAGTGTTCTTCTTTTGCTCAGATCATGGAAATGTCTTCCAAGGGAGTGAAGCCGGTGACTCTGGAGCTTGGAGGGAAATCTCCCCTCCTCATCTTCAAAGACTGCGAGATGGAGAATGCAGTGAAGGGAGCGCTCATGGCTAACTTCCTCACACAGGGACAGGTGACACAGTTGTCCTAGATGTGCATCGTGTCATATAGTGTCAAAGCTGATCCTGATCCGGTGCTTGACAGGCTCTCCTGGTGTTGTCTAGGTTTGCTGCAATGGCACCAGAGTCTATGTGCAAAGAGAGATTTTGCCCCAGTTCCTAGAGGAAGTGGTTAAGAGGACTAAGGCGATCCATGTGGGTGACCCTTTGCTGGAGAGCACCCGGATGGGAGCACTCATCAGCAAACCACAGCTGGAGAAGGTGCTGGGATATGTCAGCCAGGCCAAGAAAGCGGTGTGTAACAATCAGTTTGTTTGTTATAGTGTTCACTAGACCCTAAAGCAGTCACGGGATGTACTCACAGCAATGTTTCCTGTTTCCAGGGAGCTAAAGTACTTTGTGGAGGAGAGCCTCTTGTTCCCAGTGACCCCAAACTAAAAGACGGTTTCTTCATGTCACCCTGTGTTCTTGGTAAGCTTCCAATGTGCCTTCAGTTTGTGTAATGAATTACTCATTTCATCACAAATGTTCAGGTTTTTTTTTTACACCATGTGTTAATCTCCTGGCGCAGATAACTGCAGAGACGACATGACTTGCATCAAGGAAGAGATTTTTGGCCCAGTAATGGCCGTGCTGCCTTTTGACACCGAGGAGGAAGTGATAAAGAGGGCCAATGACAGCACCTATGGTCTGGCCTCTGGAGTCTTCACCAGGTCAGTAGAGGACACAAATTGTGTGGACTCATCAAATTCCAGCAGTCTGTTGTAACCATAACGTTTACACAACTTTTATTTCTTTGATTGCACAATGTATACAATTAATTTCCACAAAGCGGCTGATAAACTGGAGTGATTACAGAGAGGAGCTCATTATGCAATAATGGACTCAAGGGCATAAGAAGTCTCTTTATCCCTGAGTGATTTCGATTCAGACCATTCACAATTTATTTTATTTTTTTGTGCTTCAACATGAAATCCTTTCATCTGCAGGGACATTTCTCGAGCCCATCGTGTGGCTGCTAATCTGGAGGCAGGAACTTGCTTCATTAACAACTACAATGTCAGCCCTGTGGAAGTTCCCTTTGGAGGATACAAGAATTCTGGTACGATGATTTAGGAGAACAGTTTCTGCAAAAAATTTAACACAATCATTTTCTACCACAAAACAGTTCTGGACCTTGAGAGAAAAAATTCTCAACATCTGAAGAAGAAGTATAGAAAAAGAGAGATCCAAAAATGATGAAGGGATGGGTTCCATCTGTACACCCAGGTTCATTTCCAGAACATAACAATTGAATATTTTTTAATAAAGCTTGATATTATGGGATTTTTTTTTTTTTTTTTTTTATTAGCTTTTCTTTTTCCATGACAACAGACTGGGTCATGTTTGTTTTCCACATCAGATCTCTAATGATAATGTGGTTTTTTTCCCCTAATACACAAAATAAGAATCTTTTCAATTTTTCAATTTCAATTTCCTTGGAATTTGTCGCATATGTTTCTGGTACTGCAGCACATTTGGATATTTTTTGCCAGTGCTTTATGTACATGTATCTCATGTACTGTATTGGAAATTTGCCGTTTGATATTTGTGGAATTTTAAGTGGTAAAAAATCTTATTTCATGTTGGGATCCTGTGATAGGAAATTGCAGAAGTGTTCAGAAGCGGTTGATCTGTTTTATTTTCTTTAAGTTTAAAATGCTAATAAGTACCATTAATTTCACTATGAATTAATGGTAATAACATTGAAGTGAGTGTAGCGATTGAGTAGAGCTGATCTCTACTGTGTTCCTACAGGCTTCGGCAGAGAGAACGGTCAGGTCACCATCGAGTACTACACCCAGCTCAAGACAGTGGTTGTGGAAATGTCCGATGTCGACAGCCTCTTCTAGAATCACGAGTGTTCTACGGCCTGTTCCAGACTTGTGAGGATTCTACAGAGTGTTCTACAGGAGTGTTCTCTATAGCCAGCATTGTCCTCGTCCTCTCGTCAAGTGCTGAGCACCAGACACACACACATAGTCATATGTCTGCTGATCTTCTGTTCAGTTCTCTCCTTTCTTTTCACGGCAAGCTACTTCAGTATAAACAAGTCACAGCAGTCTTTCTGTTCGTTTAATAAAGGTTGTGTGTGTGTTTGTGTTTGGCAGTGGGAGGAGGGATATATACCCAAGAGCCTTCACCAGGATTTGATATCAGATTTTTATACCACTGGATTTCTAATGTCTTCTCTGAAAAAGCTTTTCCTTTCTGAATAAAAGCAACTGATGGGCAGAACACACTAAATACTGGACTTGTGTCATATTTACTGTAATTTCTGCAATGTATGCCATTGTGTGACATCCTATTCCAGTAGTGTAGTGTACTTTTTGTTTATGGTAATTAAATGGTGAAGATAGAGACATCTTGTCCATTGTGACCTAAAGATTTTATCAATCCTCTGCTCTTCAATTTATCATGTCTTATCAATTAATCTTTTACAGTCAGTTAATTTGCTGAAATAGTGGACTTTGTCCATTCTCCAGCTGTCAGCTGCACGACACTCATCCTTGTGCCATGTCCACAGTTGATGGAGGCGGCAGATTTTGCTGTTGCAATGAGAAGTACAAACTTCATGTTCCTTGTTGCTAGACGCCACTAGGAGCATAATCCAGAGCTGAACCCTCAATTCTCTCTGCTTTCTATTGTTTATGTCTTAGAGCCTCTTTGAAAGGGTATTATCGCCATCTGAAGGTTCTGGCTTGTCCGGTGTGTTCTAAAGTGAGTTAGATGTTTGAGTGTTCAGAGGTCAGTAGATAAACTAAGTAAAATATTTCCATGGCCAAAATCTGATGTCTGCAAGTCTATTTCACAGGATATGGTGTTATTTGCTGAGCCAGTCGTTGATGTCAGGAAATTAAAGACTTCATCATGAGACTGTAAGGAAGATCACCGTGTGGAGGGATGGGTTGAACTGAGCACAGGATGGAGCTGGTGGGTTAGGTCCATTATGATGAAAGATTTGCTTCATCAGAATAGCCATTATTTTAAAGACACATAGAATGAGTGAGGAGAAAAGGTCATGATATTTTGTAAACTTTTTATTGATTAGACTTTTGCTTAATGAGTAGCTCTAGTGAACTGTGACAGATGTGCCATTGACAACATTGCAAAATGTCTTTAAAGTTGCAGCTTTTGATGGAACAAAGAAACAGTGAGCTGGTGGATGTTTTCCTAGTCTAACAGCTGACTGCATCACTTCTCATGTCCTCTGTCAGGATATAAATCGCTCCACCAAACAAGCTCGCTGACAGACCAGGAAACAGCAACAATCTCAAAGAAGTCCATTTCCTGCTTTTGGCAAATAGTCAGAAGCAGGCTCGTTGTACGCTTGTGAAACTTTATCAGGTGTTTAACTTGGCAGGAACTGAAGCTAGTGTCCCTCTCATCCAGTACATTCTGGTCTGAGGGACGACGACAGCACTGATCATTCAGTATCAACCCTGGTAGACCTCCAGCTCTCAGCATGAGAACCACCTATCGACAAGGATGAATCTCTTTCCCCCTTTCAATTTCCAACTGGTCCCTTTAGGCTAAAACCACGTGTTAGAAATAATAAACATTTCTTTTGGTGATTTTTGGCACGGTTTAAAGGTCCCATATTATGTATTTTTAACTTAATGTCATTCAGCTACCAGATATCCAACTAGACTGTATTCCAAATATTTTGACCTAAAGTGATCTGTGGTCCTAAATATCAGCTTTTCAAAATCGCTCATCTGAGCTACTCACAAAACGCTTCGTTTCAGGCCTCCGGCTGCAGTATGCTAATGAGCTCCGCTGGTCCACGCCTCCTTCACCTGGGCCACGCCCCTCTGAAGGAGAGCGTTAGGCTAACGGGACACTGACCGGCGTTACGTTTGTTAGCATTATGGCGTTTGGAGGACCCATCGTGTCGGCTTACATCTATGACGGACCCAGAAGCGGGGGCTCCTAAAGAAACACCGACTGTGCGGCTGCAGCAGGACGTTTCTGAATGGTTAGTACGTGTGAACGGTACTTTAGTTTGTTCTGTGTTGTGTTGTTGTGTAACCTACGTCATCACAGGACGTTAGCATCGTCCGGTAGCTACTTTAGCTTCTACTCCCGCCTCTCATCACACAGTAATAATGTCACATGTCTTATTATGTGTTTTGTATATGTACAGATGTGTTTCCTATAAGTGACAGTAAAGTCTGATAGTGGTTCTGATAGTTATTACCATGTGGCTAATGCTAGCTTCTGCTCACGGCTAAGTTACTTTATTTTTCCATCACATTGATTAAACCCGTTACCAAGCTGCTAAATATTTGAGGCAGTTCTCTGTGACAAGACACACGGAGCTAACACCTGCTACCATCACACCAATAATGGTGAAATGATGTAACCATATTGCAGTGATGCCTTTATATACTCTATTTTGAGGTGTCTTCACCTGTTGTACAGGTGTTCCTGTGGACACTGAATGTGTGCCAACAGAAGCAGAAAACATCTGCTGTTGGGAGACACAAGTAGCAAGCTCACAGCTAAACCACAGTTATGTCTCTACGGTATTCGGCTACTTTTACAATTGTAAATTCAAATGACCTTTACTATGTTTTCCACTGTAGGTTAGGAGCCGTCTGCAGGAGGTTGATGAAGTTCCGTGCATGACTCAACATCCTGGGTTCCAGCCTGTGTGCCTAAACGTGTACACCCTACAAACGGCCGGTCACGTACTGAGGGCCGAGTATGGCCCTTCACGTCTGAGACCAATACATCGGTAAGTCGTTCTTTGAAAAATGTCGGAATAAAAACTAGTTATGTCTTATTTTGCCTCATTAGGCATTCCTTCATTAATGCAGTAACATGACATATATAGGTACAACAAAGTCTAATATATTGTATTTGCGACACCTTGATTTTTATCTTAATAGACATGTTGAACATTTTTTGGTATTCACAATTCATTTCTGTTGACATATACAAGCATTTATTTACATAAAACAATACATCCAATAACAATAATGAGAACACAGAGCCATCCTGTCAGGAAATCAACAACAGTTGTAATACTCGGGATTGAAAACATTGAAATAAAAAATTTTGTGTCCTTT
This sequence comes from Antennarius striatus, assembly GCF_040054535.1. Lineage (NCBI taxonomy): Eukaryota > Metazoa > Chordata > Actinopteri > Lophiiformes > Antennariidae > Antennarius > Antennarius striatus. The sequence continues at coordinate 14,020,669 of NC_090782.1, read as the reverse complement.
TTCTGTAGATGGTGCAGACTATCGCACCTTTGTTGGCTGGTGCTGGGGCTACTTAGGCTGCAGAATCCGGGTTGTCATCCCAGCATGTGTGGTCCTTCACATACGCCAGGAGTTTCCTGAAGACAAAGGCCTCTACGCTGGATTTAGACTGAGTCTCAGTTGAACCTGGTCATGTAGCTGGCAATGACCTCCTCCTTATCCGGATGCTCACACTGGGCAGACAGATTCTCGGGGAGAGGAATGGACAACATCTCATTTGTGTATGGCATGGAGTCCATCAAGACTTTGTCACATATGAGGTCCAACATGTCAGCTACAAAACCTGTTCAATAAAACACAAATATAGATCTGTACTGTTATTGATATTGTTTGATTCATTTCTCTGTTTAGAAAAATTGTGTTCAAAATACATCCTGGTACTTGCTACCAATTTATTTATTTGTATGGTTACTTTTTACTGTGGTTTGTGCGAACAATTACCAACAGAATTTCTAAACATGTTTTTTTGAAATATTAAAATATTGCAACACTAACAGAATGTTGGCTCTGTCTTGTGAGGTTTGACTCTGCATTGTCCCTTCAAAAGCTTTTGGAAAGTGGATCTTGTAGAGGGGTACACCAAATGTAACGAAATAAGGAGACAAAACATTATATGACATACATGAATCTGTCTCAAATTTTTTTATACTAAAGTCTTCACTTACTGTCTTGCTGGAAAATTCTAATACACAACACTTATTTTTTTACTGAACTACTATCAACACATGTGCATTCACTAACACCTGTAGACAATAATATTTAGAACATTATTGTATTTAACCAATTTTATTAAAACATTGTATGGAATATGACTTGTACATACCTTTACTTCATACTGTAGGCCAGCATGCACACAGGTGTGGGAGTGCACGCAAACACACAATACTCAAACGCGAAACAAAGGAGACCTCCCTACATAGCATGACTTCATTCAGGCTAACCGACAAAAAGAAAAAAGATAAAATGTGGGCCCAACTCTGGTGCGTTGTACCTACAGTAGATACTGTAGGTTTAGCACACACACGTTGTACCTACAGTAGATACTGTAGGTTTAGCACGCACACGTTGGAGCGCACACACGAAACAAAGCAGCACTACCTAATTAGCCAAATAGCAATTGATCACCCATGCTAACAGACAACTGCAAAAAAAGATAAATGTGGTGAGACGTACCTTAACCGGGGTGCAGGTCCTTGGTCCCTATGGTTGGGAGTGATCCTTGAATGAGGATCAGTCTCAGGCAAAGCCCCGTCTGGACTGACCCTCATTGCTAGAACAGGCTGGAGTGAAGTGGTTCACACACAAACAAACGTGCAGGCGAAGTAGCTGCAGAGAGCCATTAAAAATGAAATGCAACCAAGGTCTGTTCTGTTCTTCATTGGATGGGATGAAAGATAAACACTGGTGTTGATTTGTACAATCAACAACTGAACAACTACCTTGTCTCCTTGTCACAGATGCCATTTCAACAGACTGCTGCCTCACGTCAGACACAAAGAACTCCGTTTTGGAGATGGCCACGCCCTTGGGCGTGTCAATCAATCAACATCGTCCACGCCCTTGAGCATGTCCACCAATCCATATCGTCCAATACGCTGTCCAATAGCAGAGTGCAAAGTCTGACGTCAAGAATGTCTATTCTAGCGCTTTGTGGTCGAATCTAGTCGTTCAGAGCCACGACTTCCTAAAAGTCCAAATATCTATTGATACAGGAAGTGTTTGTTTACCAGATTCTAGGAATTGGTCGGGTTAGGGAGGACCACTATGTATATGTAGAGACCTGAAAAAGTGTGATTCTCATAATAGGGCCCCCAAACCTACTGATACATCATAGATCTGCATCAGCAGGTAAGTAGTTTTCTGTATCTCACTGTTTTTGTGCCAACCTCAAATAAGCCTTGCTGCAAAATGCCTGGAACACGGTCAGATATTTTTCTACACAACTCCACGTTTTTATCAGACACCTTTTATCTCTCACCTTTTATTTGGCTCATTGTATTTCTATACAATATAAAAACTGATGCTTGTGATCGTCTAAGAGAAAAAGAATGGACGGATGGATGGATGGATGGATAGATGGATGGATGGATAGATGGATGAGTGGATGGGTGGATGGGTGGGTAGATAGATATGATGAAGTTATAGATTATGTTGTGGGTGACACATACAATATATCAGTGTCTACAGTGCGTGTGAGCAGTCACACTGCCTTTAGGGAAATTATAATCAAATCAAAAGTCTAATCAACATCTAGTTCTTCATTGTCTTCAGATGCAGAAGAACATAGAAGAATTTTGATACTTTACACAAATACTTTAGATGCGTCAGGACAAGCAATTTAACACCTGGTAGGGAATTACTAGGAAATGATAGGTTTCGGGTGTTCCAGGGCTGTTTCTGTTCTTTTTTGTTGTTGTTGTTAGAAAGCAGTGGAAAGAAGCTTTGCCAACGAACATCAAATGACAAAAGAGGAATAAGGTTGTGGTGTGTGATTATACATAATATATTGGATATCCATCCGATACTAAGTAAATACAGGCCAGTATCGCAGATGCCGATACTTTTCAATAAAAAAAGGTGGATGCGTCAATGAATTGCTAAATATCAATTACTTTTCATGACCTGAAGTGTTTTTTTCAATGATGTTTCCTTTTAATGTTAAATTCTTAAGAACCAGGATATACTGTAATCAGGACAGCGCTTATAATTAAATAGAAAATGCTTTATTATCATTTTTTAGCCAAGTGACGAGACGTCTAAACACGGAGGGGGACTTAAAGTAAAAAATCGATCTCAACAGGCTAGTATTGCTCCCATACCGATGCCGACTTGGTATCGATAGCGTCGATATTTGGATCGATCCGCCCACCGGTAGAAAAGGATCTTTTATTTTGAAGGTGTAACCCGGAAGTGATTGTTTCTAGAGCGTTTTTACGGGCAACTCCGCCAGTAGGGTGATTGTATCATCATCCAGTAGCTGAATAATGCAGGTAATACACGATTTACTTGTTATAATATTGACTGGTCGTGGCGGACAACTTTGTCTTTTCTATTTCTTTCATTTTTCCATCTTTACAAGGTTAGGTGTAGATAGCATTAGCTTGCTGAAATAGTTCAACAACAGAAAACTGGGGTTGGTCACATTTAGCTGACAGGGAACCGGCGGGTAAAACGTATCTGTTAAACATCCCAAATAATTTCCACGAACTGTGTTTGTGGATTATGGTGTGCTATACTTTTTTTTTTATATTTATCATTGCCTTTTTCCCCTTTCTTTTTCAGCAACGAGAAGAGAAGCAGCTGGAGGCGTCGGTGGAGTCTCTCATCTCCCGGGTGGCGCACGTCAAAAACGCGCTGCACAGTTTCATTTATAAGCTGGAAAATGAATACGAACGATTAACATGGTAAAAGGAGCACTAAACAAAACAGGGATGGATGTCAGTTTGTGCTGGAAGTACTAAGTCACTCAGTTTTCAGGCAGCTTACGTCGTGTCATTGCGGCTGACGACGTGTCAGGTTTAACTAAAGTGACGTCCCTGTAGGTTAAACAGTAATGGTGTCATTACATCATGAACGACTAGAATGAAATATAGACGTCTAAGGAAGCGTTTTTATGGGATCTGCATGTGTCAGAATGATTCTGTTGAAGTTTTCGAATGAATTCAGTGATGGCGTGTTTCATTCATTCAGGCCCTCAGTTTTGGACAACTTTGCTCTTCTATCTGGTCAGCTGAACACCATCAACAAACTTCTGAAGAATGAGAAGACGCCTTCCTTTCGCAACCAAGTTATAATTCCTCTGCTTCTGTCTCAGGACCGCGATGAGGATTTAGCAGTGAGCCTTAAAGCCACTTTCTTTTCTTTTTTTTAAATGAAATTTGACTGCTCCACTGACCTCTTACACTCATTTCCTCCAAGAAACTGACAGAACAGCGTGTTCCAGTGTTCAGCCATGAGATTGTACCTGACTACTTGCGGACGAAGCCCGATCCAGAGGTAGAGGAGCAGGAGAAACAGCTGAGTGCAGAAGCGACACGAATTGGTCCAGAGGTGGCCCAGGTCAGTCAGTCGTCATATGGACTGAGCTGTGTTACTCAGCTGTAGAACTCTAACGAATATAGCTGTAGATTAGTTTGCATTGTTCAACCCTCCTAGCTTTTTTCCCCCAACAGAAACAGATCCAGACGTTGAATAAACTGTGTTCCAATCTGCTTGAGAAACTCAACAACCCTCGTGATGACAGAGATGCAGAAAGCACAGGTATGCTGCTATTTGTTTGTCTGGTGACTCCTCACAGACTAATTTTTAAATATAGATCTTCTTTTCCTTTCGGCTTTTCCCTTCAGGGATCTCCACAGGGAATCGGTTGCCTCCATCTAACCCTGTCTTCTGCATCCTCTTCTCTCACACCAACTACCTTCATGTCCTCTTTCACTACATCCATAAACCTCCTCTTTGGTCTTCCTCTAGGCCTCCTGCCTGGCAGTTCAAAACTCAGCATCCTTCTACCAATATATTCACTATCTCTCCTCTGGACATGTCCAAACCATCTCAGTCTGGCCTCTCTGACTTTATCTCCAAAACCTCTAACATGTGCTGTCCCTCTGATGTACTCATTCCTGATCCTATCCTTCCTGGTCACTCCCAGAGAGAACCTCAGCATCTTCATCTCTGCTACCTCCAGCTCTGTCTCCTGTCTTTTCCTCAGTGACACTGTCTCTAGACCAAACAACATCACTGGTCTCACCACAGTTTTGTACACCTTTCCTTTCATTTTAGCTGAAACTCTTCACACCTGACACTTTTCTCCACCCGTTCCATCCTGCCTGTACACGCTTTGTCCTCTTTTTCCACTCTCCATTGCTCTGGACTGTTGACCCCAAGTACTTAATTTTAAAATATAGATATGCTAACTTCAGTTATGTTAAAAATATTTGGCTATGTTTTTTCAGCGATACGACAGAACAAACCATCTTTCAACCCTGCTGACACTAATGCATTGGTGGGAGCTGTTGCATTTGGGAAGGGCCTTTCCAAATGTAGGCCTCCAGGTCCCGTGTCCTCTGGACATCCTGGACAAGGCTCCATTATGAGTGGAGGGCCAACATTACAACAGGTCACTATTGGTGGTGGTTCAGCTCAGCAAACAGGTCTGGGAGGCCCTGTGGCTCCACAGCAGCAAGGGCAGCCAGGTAGGAGACCTGGAGAGCTGGGTTAGTATTTCACTGGAGTGTTTTTTCTCTATTTTCATCTGTTGACTCTTCTTCTGTGCTCATGTAAAAGTGTTAGGTGGTGGTTACAGTAAGATAAAATACAGGTAGTCCTCAACCTATGACCATTAGTTCCAAGAGGATGTTCTAAGATGAATTGTTTGTTGTTATTTACTAAATTGCAATCTATAATCACCATTTGAGATCATTTAAATTTCATTATGTACTATTCTAAATTACAAAATTACTATTTCCATAGACTTACCAGAAACAATTACAGGACTTTAAAACAACGCATAGTGAAAAAAAAAACAAGAACAGGTCGTTTCCAGTGAAGTTGTTCTTGATTATACATCGGGTTTCCAAAACCCCCCCCAAAAAAATCAAGTTTAAGTCATTTCACTTAACTTAATGTCTGCTCACCACAAACACTGGATTCAAAATCACTAGAAAAACCATTAAAAACACATATCATGTTACTGTACAATAAATAAGAATAAAAACACAACATACGTAAAGTACATACATGTATTTCCAATATCTATCGTTAGGTGTCACGTGTGATTCAAGTGATAGTTTTGAATTTGAATTAGTCTATATTAAACTTTCGCTTCTTATAATTTAATCCTCGAGGAGAAGAAAACACTTAAAGAAACTCTTGACCAATTTTTTCAGCACATCCAGCAAGAAGCGTTTGTTCATATGTCCGAATGTTCATAAGTCGAATGTTTGTAAGTTGAGGACTACCTGCATTGTGAAAGTTATGAATTTGAGAGAAAATAGTTTGAAAACAAAGACTACAGATGCAATAAAACTCCTTGATTCTTCAAACAGAATAAATGTGACTTTTTCTTAATGTAAGGATTCCTAAATACTTTTTAAATACTATAACTCTTGTCAATTTTTAGCCACTTCTTCTCTTGGTAGTTGTGTACAGTTAGAAACCAAGTTGCTATCAACCATTATATATTAGGTTTATTGACAAAATGTTCATCAACTGTTTACAATAAACAAATTACACAGGAACTGTTTAAATAGGTCAGTATAACAGATTTTATAAATGTTACCCTGCTACACAAAATGCTGCTCTTCCTGACTAGTGCACTCTTCATTATTCAACATTTTCAATAACCGGACTTTTCCTTCAGTGCTTTAGGAGATGTGTCTGGAGAATTCAGACCTAGAAACATTTCCTTGAAGAAACTTGTTTTCTCAGCTAACCATCTTGTCCTTTTTGTCGTCCAGTGATGAACAGCAGTTTTAAATGATATAGAAAACGAAGGCCCCAAACGTCTTCTGTGATTTAAATGTTTAAACCATTTTACTGATTTTAAACCATCTACTGGTAACAAAACACAAGTTGTGTGCCAGAGTTGTAAAACAATTTTAGTGACTTCTTTCTTTCTGTTTACAGCTGGAAAAGATAATTTATGTGTTCATGTGCATTTAGTTATTTTCACACCCTATTTCTCTTCCTTAGGAAAAATACCAAGCAGCATCAAGACCAACATCAAATCTGCATCTAGTTCCATGCACCCTTATACCCGATGAGGTCGTCCTTTCTTCTTCACCCAGGATCTGCCAAATTACAAGAGACTCACCTTTAATCACATTAACATTCATCCTACCTTGGACTGGACAAACCTCCATTTCTCTGGGCTCTTTGCAGCTGCTTCACACATTCTTTGTGTTGTTGAGTTTGATCTCAGATGCAATGCCTCCATCGGTGACACATTACCGTGTATATTGAACATGCGAACCCAGGGGCGTCAGCCACTGGATGGCAGTATGTCATTAGTTTTGGGACTTACACTTGGCATTTCGTTTGTCAGTTAAACGTGTTAAAAGGATTAGTTTGGTGGATTATGTGTTAAAAATAATGTCTAGAATGTCAATGCTATGTTTAATTTTATTGGAATGTTTTTGTAATGGTTCTTGATAATTTCACAATCTTAAATAAAAGTTTTCAGTTCGTCAGCTGTGTTGTTTTCTGTTTTGATCATCAGAACTGTTGCATTTGAACCTCTCTAGTGTTATTTTCCTAAATAGATGGTACGCCCGTCAGAAGAGCATCCCAGCATGTCGGACATGTACTGCGATCTGGTGCCTGATCTGTGTTTCTGCCGCTTTCTTTCTCTTTGCCATTTTGCGGCACTACCAAAGGTGAGAATAATGAGGGTGGACGTTGCTCTGTGTGGCCTGATAATGTCAAAGTGTTTAAGAGGGCAAATGAGGAAGCATCAGTGGTGACGTGAGAGGGGGGCCTCTCTATGCCGACTTTCTGTCTGCTTCAATCCCTGTCCGGCTGCACAGCACAGTGACCATGCTGCTGTCACAGCATGCCGGGCCATGCTGACCTACATACACCCTCTGTCTCCAAACAGGCAGACGCTCTGCTGAGACAGCTCAAAGCTGCACAAGGTCACACTTCCATCCCCGATGAGGTCGAAATTATAAGCAAAGATATAACAGGAAACGTCCTGCAAATCTCAGGAGTTTCTAGCCTGAGTTAAGAGAATTAATGTAGCTGTTAGAAAACACATCGCTGCTGTTAATTTTAAATTAATGCAAATGTTCTGGTTTCTGTTAAGTTCACTATACTAAATGATCTTACACTTGACTGAATATATTAGTTTTCACACCGTTGTGCTGCAATGCCTTGTGATAAATGAAAAAGAATTGAAGCTGATAATATGCGTAATTTATAGAAATATGCATTTCCAGCCAGTTTCAAGTCTAAGCATGTTTATTTTCTCAACAAACTTAAAACAGTCCAGATGTGGGGATTGCTTGTCAGTAAACAAGTAAGCTATTGTGTCCTTAAATAACTGATCAAGGTGTGTCAAACACATATGATTTGTTGTCAGTGGCTTTAAAACAATGTGAAGAATGAGATGATCCTCTGAGGATGTTCCTGACAAGTAATCGACATAAAGTATAGAACTGAATGACCATTACTGATAAGGGCACTAACCCCCCCCCCCCATTGTCCGTAGTCTGCTGAGGTTCCAGCAACCCTTGTGACCCACAAAAGTGGAAGAATCTAATCCCGCTCCCCCTAGTCATCTGCCGTTGTGTCCTTGGGCAAGACACTTTACCCTCTGTCCCTCAAGTGAGGGACTTGCTGGTGTGTGAATGAGTGTGATTTTTTTCAGTGAACCACTTTGAAGCGCTTTGAGTGTCTAGAAAAGCACTATAGAAATCTAATCCATTATTATCATTATTGATATTTAATGTCCACTCTTCATACCTGGAATGTTCCTAACTCACGGAGAGGGCCAGCGAAAAATGACATTTGGACACACGACCAGCGACACCATGACAACCAACAACATTCTTTGCCAGATTTGGAATAGATTTCAAGATCACGCACAATTAATATTTCAGACATATTGAAAAAAAATTCCCCACATACAGCCTTTTCCACCAATAGAAGATCCACGGCTTACTGTTTGACCTTCCTAGATTTGAAACAACTAACTGTAATGTAAGTATGCCATGGCTGATTTTGAAAGGAAAAGTCTCGCTGACCGGTCATTCTCTTCATTAAAGCATATTAAACTTCTGCTAGAAGCATGACAGGACAGACTCGGCTTTCAGCATTAGCCTCCATGTCCACAGACAAGGACTTATTGATGGGAATAAAATGCACAGACCAACTGTACAACAGAACCATTGAAGTCTTCTCGAGAAAAGAAAGGAGCATGGATTTTAATGCTAAATAAGAAGGAACTATGAAGGAATTCACGTTGGTGAGTGCAAACATGTTATTTTTATTTTTGTTACATAATCTGTTAACTTTTATTTTCAATGAATCGGTTTGCCGGTGTTCTGTATGACATGGCAACAATGTGCAGAACAAACTTGTTGACTAATCTCTTAAAATTTAGAGTATCTGTGTATCTTAGCTTTGCTTAACTAGCTTATATACTTTATGAAGGTGATGTAATGTGTAAGTGTGATTCTGTATGGATTCTGTGTTGTCATACTGATAGTATTATGAGGTATCAATATATTGATTTAGGTAGGACTACATAGGATATTATTGAAGGCCTCAGCAGGAAATGCACAGCCTGCTGCTGGTAAAAGGTCACCATGAGTGGAAAAACACCAAGGAGTTAAGTGTGTTAAATTGAATTTATGACTGAGAAGTAAGACGGGGTGAAAAGTGAAAGCGTTGTAGGACATGCTTCACAAGTTCTTTTCATGTTCGGGTGACATTCATTCATCTCATTTAAATATCAATGACATATGCAATAAAGTAGAGCACATACAGTAACGCTACACCGTCACTGCTGTCAGAGGCACATCCGAGTCTCATGACAGTTCTGTCTCTTCTGCTTTATGCAATTAGAATATTAATGTATTCCTTGTCATAGAAATATGATGATAGTTTGAGTATGGATAGTTCTACACTAAAACACACACCGAGCACAGACCAAATTAAGAATTAATCTTTCTTTTTTATATATATATAATTTAGACAATTTTATACCATGTACCAGTATATTAATTCCAGGCAGCACTCAGAGAGCATCCAGCATACTGAACTGACTGCAGCTCAGTTTCCTATTATGTGATTGTGGTTGAAAGAAATTCTCGTGATGGTTTGAGCTTCATAATGAGAGTTTTTGATTATGAAAATCTTCTTTTGAAATTCAGAATCATGTGGTAGCAATGTTACAGCACTTTGGCACTTATTTTAAGAATAGGTCGAGATCTAATTTGGATCTGGGGTTTCGTCAGGAAGCGTTGGACAGCTGCAGAATTTTTGTTATGTCACAGTTGTGAATATGTAATGAATAATCTGGATAATCTGGATCTCCTTTCTGGCATAACACAGGAGATCCAGCTAATACAGTACGTCAAACTTGAAACAAATATCAGTAATTAAAACGTGAAGCAAGAGGAAGACCAAAGAGAAGGTGGATGGATGTAGTGAGGAAGACATGAGGGCTGTTGTTGTTAGAGAGGAAGATGAAGAGGATCGGCTGATATGAAGAAGGATGAAACGCTGCGGAGACCCCTAAAGGGACAAGACTAAAGGAGAAGAATTTTTAATCAATTATTGGTTATTGACTCATGTAGTTTTTTTATTTACACTGCACCAGTCAATAGTTTGGATATACTTTCCAAATTAAATGAATGAGTGTCTTTTAGATTGGAGCTCATCTCAGGATTCATATTCACTTGAAACATTAAAATAATGGCGGTTTTACAACTTGTGCAAGTGTCAAACATTTAGAGAGATAAAGAGAAAAAGAGAGAGAGAGGGAAAGAGAGAGCTAGACAGAAAGAGAGAGAGAGACTGACTGATCACATCCAGTATATTCAGTCTGAGTCTGTACATACTGGATAATGGCAAAACTCAATATGACAGCTGCCTACTAAATTACAATATACAGCATAAGGGTCTACAGAGCAGGGAGACTGGGCAGTTTTTTCTACCTGACTTAAATCCATCTTGACAACATAATCAGCATTGCTATCTTATGAAAAGACAGCATTTCCTTCTCAAGCGTCTCACTGCAGTGACCAAATGTGTCAAAAGACTTTATGTCCACAAACGCAGGAAAACATTTAAGAAGATGAAAACACAGACACCAACTCCAAACAAATGAGCTCACAGCTGAAAGAGAACTGACACGAGCCATCTCACTGTTGTTGGTGGACGTGAGTGCCATAATTATTCCGACAGCAGTGGATCTGAATGTCCTTGGTCATCAGTGAAAAACACTTTTTGGAGTCATGTTTTGGAGAGATAACTTTCTCATTTCTCTAAGAAGAGAATCTCCTGGCAAGGCTCTAAAGGTTTTTTTCCCCCCTCTGTAATTGAAAATCATAATTTTATTTTATAATCTTGCTCATTATGGAAGCTTTAGGCAAATATAAAGAAACAGTTAACAGTCTTAAACTCCCACACCCCAAATACTCAAACAAACTGCAGATTGTAATTCAAATATTCCATGGCTGAAACAACTTGAAAGGCTGCGATGACGCACACTGATCTGTGAAATCTTTTCCAAATGTCTGCTTTATGAAAGTTTGGATGAGAGGAATTTATTACAGATCTGTGGGTGGCACAGGCAGAAGGAAACAGAGGCTTTCCAGCAGCACGACTTTGCCAAACTAAACTGCGTCCAAATCTGAAATCTGCAACACATACACACTATCTAATTACATGACTATGGTCCAGCAAATCCCTTTTGTTTGGAGTTCTTCAGTGAGAAAGAGGAGCAGTTTTATCCCACTAATGCAGAGGGTTTCCTTAAAATCAGACCTCTCCATTGAAACGTCCCCTCAGACCTCAGATCGTCTGCATCAGTGGCCTTTCCCTCAGGCATGCCTGTTTGTGTGTGTGTGTGTGTGTGTGTGTGTGTGTGTGTGTGTGTGTGTGTGTGTGTGTGTGTGTGTGAATGTGCATGTCATGCTGGCAGGCGTTGACATAAGGGATACACATTATGCGTTATGCATGAAGCCGGCCTCTTTAGAGCCTTGTTATTGTCATTGATATAATGTGAGCCCTGAGTGCCGCTGCAGCGCTACATGCATTGTGTTCTGGTTGAGAATGATGGATATGAGAGTCTGGCCATGAGAAGACTCACTATCAAACCAGTGAGGTCTAAAAGAAATACTTGTTTCAGCACAAAGCCAGAGTGAGTTATGAAATGACAAACACATTCGTTCTGTTTTTTTTTTTAAACCAATACAGCTGCTGACACCCAGAATTTAAGATTTCAGATGAACTCCAACAGTCGTGATGGAGTAAAGGTTAGCCTGTGAAGGCTTATGGGAAATGGTGTTCATTTGTGGTAGCCAAAAACATTATTAAGCAGCCGATCTCATCAAGACATAATAAGTGAACTATATGGCTACTTTAAGATGTTATTATTTTTTTATTAGCATTGATGCTAATGAGGGTCTGCAGGAGAGACAAGCCAACCTAATTTCTATTGTACATTTCAGTCACAGGACAGGAAAATACAGTAAACGTGACTATCACATAATTTCACAGTAAGGCAAGCTTGTGAGACACATTTTAAATTGGCTTGTGTAGTTTATAATGTGATGATACAAGTGAAGGAGCAATAATCACATATTAAATGTACAATTAAATCGAATTAAAAGAATTAAATGGATAAATTAAAGCAGAATAAGATCTCAACTAAAATGTTTTTTATTGCAGTGCAATAAATGAATGGTTTTAATTTGGTTTTTAATAATCTTAGGTGATAACCAGACGCTGCTTGGTTCCTGTGTTTTTCTGTCTTTCAAATTAATCTGATGCAAAAAAAACATTGTCTTCAAGGTTTTCTTCAGAAGTACAGCCGTGATAAAATTCAAGAATCTGTTACAAGTGTTTCTGAACCAATGAGGTTGAATATAAATGATACTTTTAGTGCTGTTTATGTGATGCCCCGTGTTGTTTATCTGTTTGTGCCTAGTGTATCTCAACAGGTTCCCAGTGGAATTTTGATGACACTTAGTGGACAAACATGCTGAAGGCCAGAAAATAATTCACTGACTTGAAGCAGATCTGTCTGAATAACCAGGATTTGTTTTCTATTTAAAATCAAGAGCTTTGACATACTCTGATGTATTTGAAGATTTTCTTGATTGATCATATTCAGTATCTGGTACTTTGATTATTCTAGGAGTTAAATATGTTATGTACTGCATGTGTAGAGCTTTAAATTTAATGTCTTTTTTAAACTACACTACGTACGTTTACTTGTATTTATTCTATTACTGTGACTTAGGTTGGATTTTTTCGTTTTAACAGAAAGATTAAGTAAAAATTTTCAGTTATATCTCATCATTGCATTTGATAAATAAACAGATCCCAGAAGAGATGCTGTGATGTTTTCTGACTGGTTTATCCACCTGACGTTTAAAATGATCACCGATCGGCGGCGTCCGCTCCAAAACATACCCAGCATGGTCACGGCTTTGATTATGATCCTGTTGATTTGTTAAAGGAATCAGGAGAATTCAAAGGAACACACAATGATTTTACTTAGAATGGGATTTACACCTTTTCACCCATGTAATGAGTGAATCAGACGCACAATGGCTTTTGGTTTGCAGGAGCTCATGAATAAATTAAACATGTCCAGAACTTATGCCTTTCATTCTTCTAACAGTGGTAAAAGAAGCCCTTTGATAGGAACAAGGAGGCTTCTCCATGTAATTACACTTGATCGTGTTTGCATATGTCACTCCCACAGTCGCTGTCACGCTCTGTGAATTTGGATGCTCCTGGGAACCTTTTCCTAATCCACAAGTTAACGTTTCAACCCTCTCCTCCAGCTTTCTTCTCTGTGAGACGGATGAATCGGAGCAGCAGAATCAGACATCCTGTCTGGTTTATCTGGAGGAGAGAGATAAGTGTGGATGCCGCCTCTTTCAAAGGAACGCACATTAACCATGCCCAGGAGGGAGAGCTGGGTTGGGGAGGAGAAGTGAGGTGGGGGGAGGGGGGGTGTTTGTCAGCTGGGAGCGCACAGCTTTCACTCACTTCGAAAACTGTGAAAATGTCCCCTTCACACCTTCGTCAGCTCGGACGAGCTGTGGCGCCGTGCAAGTGGTGATAAAACGCCCCTGTGCTGGAGCATAGTTGGAAGTGAAGCACGAATGTTATCCAGAGGTGTTGGTCTGACAAGTCTACCACGTGTAAACTTGTATCCTCCAGTGATTCCTGACCCTGTTACTGAAGGCCCCAGGAGAAACCACACACACGTTTGAGTGGGAATTCAGCCGCTGTGGAGGAACGACATGACGAAGCTTCGTGGAAAAAAGGAAAAAAAAAAGCAATTTATGCAACAAAAGAATTTATTTATTTGGGATACGCATTGCCAGTACAAATTAAGAGACCATAAAACCTACACCTTCCAGCTATGTCGCGCCACAGAAAACAGGGTTTGAATTGGAATTAAAAAGACAAATCTTCCATTTGATACGTTTTTACATACGCAGAGATCTTAAAAGTTAAAACCTGTCAAGAAAAAGGCTCCACGTTTTCACTCTGAAATCCTTATAAAAAAGAAGTTAACATTCAAAACACTGCAGTACGTTATTTTATTGAAGAACAAAAAGACATGCAACAAATAAAACATTTCATGTTTTACAAATTGTTCATTTTTCTCTTCATGTCTCTTTTCCTTTTATATTCAAAAACTAAAAAGCGTCATTACATGAGGCTTCGATAATATTTGACAGGCAATGTGAAAAGTACAGTTAAGCCTTTTTTTCAGGGATGCAAAAACAATCCTTGTATTTGCCTTGCATGGCCGCTGCTGTCAGTTCAGTTCAATGACCTCAGATGGGACTGAGGCAGGGCCTCCACGCCGCCCGGCCTCCAGACGGGAACACTGAGCAGGGGAGTGGAGGAGACGCTCCGGCGATCACAGCCAGTTTGTCTGCTGTTATTCTGACCTCCACACTCTGAAACATCCATGATTTCATACATGTGTAATAAATACAACACAGTGACAACTGTTAAAAAATACCTGTGGCCCGAAACGATGCCAATAATAACACAAACTTTTCACGTCACCTTCGTTTGAACAGTAGTCAGCTTGGAGGCAGCCATGTTTGGGCGGTGTGAGTACAAAATATCGACTTCAGCTTCTGTTCAACATGATTAGAATTAAAATGGCTACAGTCCAAATTAGAAAATGCAAAAAAAAAAAAAAGCAAAAAAAAAAAAAAAAGATTAAAAGTGTATATCTACACACTGTATATAGAGCATTCTTGGGCTAATTCACATATAATGGTAGCAGTAAAATAAGAAACATAGTGCTGCAAAGCAACATGATATAACACAAAATAGATATTAACATAATAGAGACATAAAATATCAAGAAATAATGTGGATTTGTGTGCCATCAGGGTATTAGTTTCCACTTTGAATTCCAGAAACATTACTGTATTCCAGCTTCTTTGAATACAGAGCACTAGTGCATGATGGGATGCTCACTAGTGCTGCAGATAATAAAAACCACTAGAAGAGGAAAAAGAAACATCAATAAAGCTGATCCCAATGGAAAAAGTCTGCCATTATTTGGTATCAAAGTATGTAAATGCTGATATCTCATGAAGACTACTGTAATCATGTATATATGTTAGACCACATACTATACTGTACATACAATAAATTTAATTTCACATTTAGGATTGTTTGTGACAATGGATGTGGTGTTCTCAGCGCCGTTTTAAGACACACAGGGAATGCACTACTGAAATATTCTCACTAAAGACGGATATTCTCAGTGTGGACGGAGATATATTTTTTGCCTGATCGTGCCACGACTTATCAACACGCAGGGGAATTCTTAATCACGTAAAGAAGAAATCTGAGCTCAGAATGTCCCAGTATATCCTCAGGATTACGACACAAATATAATTCCATAGATGAAATGTGAATTTTGAGAAAAGACATGCAATGTGTTAACAACATGGTACCATAAAATTCAGAATTACAATTTCTGTTTTGGTTACCAGCAGTATTTGGCTATATTGACCTCACTGTTACACATTGACGATGTCTGATCACGTACTCTTTCTTTTCTCCATATATGACCACTGCAGTTAAATGTTCAAACTTCCTCTTTTCTCTTCTCCTCGACATTTACTGATGTTACCCTTTCACTTCAATCATTAGGTGCTATTGTGCTTTAATACATATTGACGCGCCATAATTGCTGCAAATGTTGTCATCGATTTAGGGTTTCTGGGCAGTTTTTCTTTGACAGTTGTGGATGCAGCCAACATGCATGACAGAACTTCAGCTCCCTCTGTAAGCTGCACACATTTTGTTAATTGCTTGTGTAAAAAACGTGAATCCTTTGCATTACTGAACTGCATGAGAGCAGAAAATTTACAACTCTAGCAATAAAATAGAAAATACGACCTTGTCAACTGCAGAAGTTCTGAACACGAATTATATAATGAAACCTCAAAATGTGCATTTTACCAGAGGAGTATGAATGGACTTACAACATAATAAATGTGAATGAAATATGTAAGGACATATCATTAAAATGTTTACTTTAACTTTATCAAAATTCACCTTCAGGGTTGAACTTTGGCACTAGAGACAAACAAAATGTGTCAATGCATTAATAAAGACTGATGTAATGACAGGGCACGGTGCGGTGGGCAGTCTAATTCCAATCAATTGTAAGCATTTGTAAAACTGAAGCATCTGAAATGTTTTGTCTGTTGTTGTTTTGAATAGAGGTAGTGTGAAAGAGTTTCACTTTACAGATGTGGGCCTTTATGTTGCTAACATTGTGCCTACTGTGGGAATATGATAGAAATACAAAGAAGCAAACATGGACATCAAGTGGAAACTGTACAAAGTGTAAAGTGAGGATATGAGTCCCCTATGGCTGCTAATGCTGCTGCTGTGGTCCACATAGGAAGAGAGAAATACGTGTCCATAATGGTGAAAAGTCCCACACATCAGAAAGTCACATCCAGTCCCAATAAGTGTTGATGTTTTGGATGAGATGGCTAAATGGTGGTGGAAGGGGAAGCTGAAAAGCAGAGGATGGGTGAGTCAGAAGGGGGGAGGATCAGTTGGAGGTATCAGAGTGGACGCTTCCGGGTCCTTCTGTGGGTGAAGTCACTGATGAGGGGGTTGGAGCATCCTGCCAGCCACCGTTTGCCTGAGAAGAACGAGGGGAGAAAAGGCTTGTTACGTTCATCTTTATCACTCCAAGGAGCTGCGTCAAACACATCGAGGTACGACCAGTGGAATACACATGCATTTTATTTTGAAATAATGTCTGCTCCTGTCATTTACAATAAAGTAATGCATGTAAATTGTGTCTTAAGCACTAATTATTCTGATGATCCACTAAGAACTGCAGAGGGTAGAAACAAACCTCAGAGCATTCAGGATAGTTAAAGTAAATTTAAAGCCATCAGAAAGACAGGGAATGGTCGTAGACAGCCCTTCATGTTAAAAACTGTTATTTAGAGAAGTAGTGTGGAGGTCAGGCTGTTGAATGGTGCAGACATGCAGCTACGACTGCAATCATCCACAGCATCCCTTATCAGTCATTATCCATTCAGTGTGTCGGATGAGATGCTTCCTCCAACCCTCTCATCATTTGTTCCACTCCTCATTCATAAAATCTGTCTTCACATGTCTGGAAAATTGTTTTCTGAGGATATGGTACTGGGCTGCAGTTCAACGCTGTCGTCAAATGTTTTTTTATATGTTTCAAAAAGCTATCGGCAGATTTTCATGAAAATCTTTGGAAGGATGAACATTGAGCATGGAGGAGTCGATCCTGGTTTGGATTCAGTCTTATTTCTGTAGGTGACTATAAAAAGATCAAGCATATTTTTTGAATATTTAGGAATGTCTATGATGAACTTTTTTTGAATTTCACAATTGTTTCTCTTTTTAGAGTGAAATTAAAAAAATCAACAATAAAAGAACACACACACACACACACGCACACAAACACGTACACATACATTTAATTTTAAATGATTATTATTATTATTATTTCACATAACAGTAAAATTGATGACAAGTCTCTGAGGAATCCGTCTAAAAATGATTTCCTGACTGCTTGGAGAATGATGACTGAGGTATTGGAAGCATACCTTCTTAGAGAACCTTGTTATTCAGATATGTATTCAGTTTTAAAAACAACTACAAAAAAATTTAAAAAAATATAGCACCTCTATGGTTTATAGAATTATCAAATTGTTCAAAAAACACGACTACAGTAGTTAGAAAAATGTAGAAAACAAAACTGAGGACGAGTGAAGAGCCAGAATCCTCTCTCTCTCTAGCTTTAGCTACATAAATCACAAGTAAACAGGCTGGCAGACAGACATCCTGCTCTTACATTATGCATTACAGAGCTTCTTTACTGGGTATAAAAGTGCATAACACAGCATATTGTGGCAGTGTAAGATGTGGTAGAGCAAGCAGGCGTCCAAGGAGAACCGTATCTGTGAGGTCAAAGTACTGAGAAGAACAGGGCCAGAATACGTTAGTGGCAGCTCTGCTTTAACACTGCTGGCGGCGGGATGCCTTCAGAGCAGCCAGAAAGCTCGTTTGAATACACATACATGTTTTTAGAGTGGGAGACATTTCATCTGATTATCATATGGTCACTGAGGCACAACGACGGCAGCAGAGGAACGCAGCCGCGGACGTGGCCGTCCTCGTCCTCTCGGCGCGGCTCGCTGTCAGGGCCATTAGTGCGGCGGGAACATGATCTGAGCAATGCGCTTGGATTGCTGTCCCAAGTCCACACTCTGCTCTCCTTGTGTCTGTCTTATCGATTTTCCCCTTTGCGACACGGCTTGTCGCTGCGAATTTCCCTACTGTTTGCAGCTGCCAGCGAACGAACCCCTCGACCCTCCCCCCACCACCAGCGCCCCCATCTACACCCAAAGTCTGCCACAAAATTAAACCACAATGATGAGAACACACCCCCCTGTGGCACATTACAAGTTATATCCAGTGGCGTGAGGTTATATTTTTAGAAGGATAGTGCTGTTGCTTCCTAGGGGGCTTTAATGGGTGCTTCTACACCCCCCCACCCCCCAGCTGCTAATCACAGGTCAGGTGGTCTGAGGGATTTGAAGTCCAGCGCAGAAGGTGTCACCTGTTTGCGCACTTTGCTCTCGGCTGACTGTGTGTGGTTGCAGGTGCTACGCCAGACCTGATCAAACATGACAGCCTCAGACGGCTCTGCAAGTGTGTGTCCCGGCCCTCGCTGCCGTACGCTATGCAGCGCGCTGCCCGTGGCACGGGGTGTACAGAAGCAATCAACTAGGTGACCATGGAGCAAAGACAATTCCTACTAAGTGGCATTCTGAGCCCTGTGGCTTAGAAATAATTGGTAGGGAGACAGAGAAAAAAAAGAATCCTTACACTGATGCCCTGCGGACTGTACATCTGGTTGGCTGTGAGTCCTTCACTGTATCCGCCTGTCTGACTGATAACATGGCGAAGGGTATCCACCTGAAACATTCAGAAGCAACAAACAAAGCAAGGTCAGAGCAAACACGAGAGCGGCACAAGAGAAATGGGGGGTGGGGTGGGGGGGGCAAGACGACAAGACAGAGAAAGATGAAGAGGGGGAGAGGGAGAAAGAGGGAGAGAGAGAGAACACTGCTGCAAGTACATCCTTGGAGAAAAACATATCCTATCAAACCAAAAAAGAAAATTTAGGATCAACAACTTTGGCTTGGTGCAGTAAAGACTTTTCACAAGAACACATTGAGATGAAGCGTCGTCCCTCGCTACTATGAAGAAACTTTATTCCGGAGCCACTACAAGCCTGTGTGGTCATTATTCATTCATTATTCATTTTGACTTGTCAACACAGGAGTCACACATTTAGAAAATAGCATTAAATTGGTGGCTTAAAATATGCCCACGACTCAAAGAGATAACATGACACCAAATAAGACTAACTACTACTATTACCAAGTGTTTTGTTCATTGTGGTTACCTCTGGCAGCATCTATAGCCTACCCACATTTAGCTAAGTCAGCCATGATACTAGTAGCCTTGCAGCTCAATGGGGCTCAGCTCAACCTTTTTTGGTTATGATCTTTGTTGTATTTTCATTTGGTAAAGATGACAGGAGAGAAATGAATATTGATGGTTAAACATTGTTTGAGTTTGGACAGTATGAACCAAATGATAAGAGAGCTTGTTTAAATCTCCCTCCTAGATTACCAGGTTTTCAGTAGAAAACACTTCCTTCAAGTCTTACAACCTGCTCAAGCAGGCATATATAATGTTTCTGTAATGGTAGTTGTGACTTTTAAAAAAACTGAATTTAATATTTTAATGGACTTTATTTCTGGGTTAAGGTTCAAGTAAAGACTAACTGGCACAGGCATCTAAACACATGGCTGAGCCATGATAGAAATTAGTCTGCGATAGAGCCATGGTGTAATGGATAGCGAGCTGGGCAACACAGGTAGATACAAATTGAAGCCCACAAGCAAATGGAAGCGTGTAGCCTCCATCTCCCAGCCTAACCTATGGCAGGCAATTAGACTCCCTCCTTGAAATGTACAGTGAGGAGTTACAAAACAGGACAGGCCTGAATAACTACAGTAATAACTTGCTTATTCGTGCTTCCGGAAGTGTGCTGCGTTCCCAGACTCACGGAACGCAGCACACCTCTGTGTATTAAAGAAACACTTATCTTTAGTTCTCGCAGGGATTACTGTATTTAGCATGATAACATCTGCAGGCACAATAGAGTAGTAACTTGAGATGTGAGTTTAATCCGTTCCGTGACTGAACTCGTAAGTCAAACATTTCTCCATTTAAAATAACTAGTCATTTTAATCCATTCCAGCCTTGTAGAAAAAGTCCAAATTCCAATAAATTATGAAACAAATACATATTTTTTATCAACCAATAGACATGCAGACTTTACCTATGTATAATTAATTTTATATAAGTTACGCAAACAATGATTAAGTATGAAAAAGAAATACAAAAGTCACAAGAACACACAAGCTATTTCTTTACTGTGTGAAAGAGAAAGAGATCCGGTCTCAGCTGATGTTGTATCCATCCCCCAACACGTGGGAAACAATGAGATCCGGTCTCAGCTGATGTTGTATCCATCCGCCAACTAGCGATGGGGTCGGATTTTGCTTGTATGTCAAACAAAAATTTGGACAGAGCGAGGGCTCGTAACACAAATAACGTGCGTGTCGAGCAGCTTGTATCTCAAGGCACTACTGTACATCGGTGTCGCTATAAAAAATGTTGTTTGTCCCCGATGTGTTGATAACAGGTAGTTTTCTTAACCTAAAGGTTCAAGCTCTATTCTTTTGATAATAACGTGATAATTCAAGGCAATTTACAGTCAGGACTTCTACTACTACTCAACTATAATATTTATTACTGATAAATGATACACCTGTGCGTGGCAAGTCAAAATATCTGCCCCTGTATTATCTGCTGCACTGCTCACGGCCCTACCTGTGACTGCACGTTGGCTCCCACCTGAGCCCCCTGGTACGAGTCCCCATTGAGAGACTGCACGCTCATGAACAAGTCCCCGGAGTTTGACATGTTAAAAGAACCAGCAGAACCTGAAAGGAGAGAGGGAGCAGTCGAATCACAGACAGACAGAGAGCAAGCAGGCTAAGCAAGCTGGCCGGTCCAGGCAGCACCCTGGAGGAGCACCATGCAGGGGTTAGCTAATGGCGAGAAACGTTCTGTTAGGTGAAGAGAACACAGAGGAGACTATAATAGACACGGGAGTCTAACACAAGATGTGTCAGCACCAGATAGAATATTTAGCCACCAAAGTACGAAAGTGTTTGCATTCTAACAAGATCACTTATAACTAATCAAGGAAATAACTTTCTTGCCTGAGATTAAATCATAAAGATAATTTCATGTCAGAATCTCTATAAGTGTTAAATGTTAAAAGTTCTAAAACTAGACCCAGCAGAAGCTGTTAGCGCTATCAAACTATTAAATATCAATATGCACCTTCAAATGAAAAATGTGTGATTTAGGAATTATTTGGTGCATACTTATTATAGTAGGATACAAACTTAAATAGTTTAGCTATGGAGTATTTTAAGTACATCTATCCATCCGTCCATCTTATTGTATATGCAGATGTAATCTACAGCCGCTTATCTGCCTTGTGGATTACGGCTCTGCTGGAACCAACACACACACTCACTCGCATACCTGCTGTCAATTTGGCGTAAGACAATTCACCTAAGCTGCATGTTTTTGGAGGTGGGAGGAAATCGGAAAACCCGGAAAGAACCCACGCAAACACGGGAAGAACAGAGAAAATCCGCACAGAAAGGAATCGAATCTGGAAGCTTCTTGCCTGTGAGGCAACAGTGCTACCCATTGGACCACCATGATGCCATCTTATGTACATATATTTTTAAAACCAATTTTAGGGAATTAAGCCAGTTGTGTCCATCTGTTTCTTTTAACTTACTTATTCCATGCTTGGCTAAACATTTGTAGCTGTAACTACTGGTACAATGACATGGATTTCTAAAAATAAAAGATTAGATTTTGAAAGGATAAGGCAGGTGTTATTCTATTAATGATATTTATCATGATATTCTTATTATTTAGCATCCAGTGTTATGGTATGGACTCATTCACATGTTTCTGGATGAGAGTGAAAGCTCTTACAGATCAGAGGAATAAGACATGCCAGTAAATATATGTTAGCAAAACCAATTATTTGTTGGTTTAGCCTTTTGTGTCATTTACTGGAAAAAGGAAAGACATCACAAGACTTATCCTTTGAATGTCAGTACAGCAGAATACGATGAAATACAGAGTTAAATAGTTATACATGGAAAATATGGTTAATTGAGATGAAGACAAAAGGACAGTAAACATAGGGGACTTGGCATGGGGCTCAGGTTGGCTAATCTCTGACATAGCCTTGCTTTAATGGCATTTGTATTTGTCAAGGGGAAGAGTTTGACCTACTCAATAAATTATTGGTGCATTACCAGGCATTAGACACATCCCTTGTACAGGAATGGTTAGTCCTAACTTTTTCATTCCTAACAACACTTGCACCAGCATTATAATAGCCTCCAGCTGATAGACTAAAATAGTTACTTGTAGTAATGCACAGAGAGGAGGTACATGACTAATAGCTGAGCAGAGCCAGGGACTTCCTGTCTCACCTGCAGAGTTTGGAGTTGAGGGTGAATTTGCTTGGCTTCCATGTGAGGATGCATTAGCCGCATTCACGGCAGTTCTCGCAGCGTACATGTTGGCTTCTTCTTGGAACTTACCAATGTTTTTCTTGTATCTGATTCTTTTATTCCCAAACCAGTTGGAAACCTGAGCAGACAAAAAGGAGAATATATTTTAGTTCTATGAAATCCAGCCAGAGAGTGCCTCTCCATATAAGAGAACCCAGGGTAGTCTTTAGCTTGCATGGCCTTAATGGCACGTTCAGCACTGCAGAAAGCTTCTGCCAGAGGTAGGGGCTACATAGACTGGTGCTGTGAATCTGCATTAGTGCCAGAGTGGAATGATTGCCAATAACGGTCTCATTATGTCACCATGACTGCAGCTATCATCAGAACTCACGCAAGCACCAATCAGTCAACATCCGCTAACACCCATTACTGCTAATGGACTCCCAGATGAAGCCAGGAGGGTAATCCCAGCGCTAATGATAAACAACATTAAAATGAAAACCTAATCAATCCTGCAAAGTTTTCAATACAAAGAGTAGGTAAACATTCTCCTTTATTATGTCTAAGAAACGGAAGCTCTACAAATCATTCAGACGCCGAGCAGCTAAGCCCTGATGCATCCTCGAATCACTTGGTAGAAATTAATGAAATCGATTGTGAAAACAATCCATTCCCAAATGATGGATTCAAAACACAGCCTGCTGTTTACCTTGGTGTTGTCAATGCTTTCCTTATTATCAATTCTCACAGAATTGAAACATGTTGAGCGATAGAATACAAAAGTGAAAAAAACCCCAAAACAAGATCCCTTCATATGGTTTATGCTTGTCAGCAGCAAGACAACAAACATCTTTTAAGAGTCGGCAAATTATTGCAAGACTCATTGCAAATCATCATCGCACTGTACGTACATCAAAAAACTGCAGGCTAATTTTCAAAAGCAATGGTGCAAGGGGAATTGCCATCTTACACTGTGGTGAAGCATTATTCTAACACTAAATTAAACTGCCTTTAGTTTATAAATCTGTGTTTGGTTTTGTCATGTTTTCTGACTTTTTATTGAAAAAACAGTAATTTAATGAAATTAACTTATTACATTTTATTAGTGTAGTGTTTAACAGTTCAAATTTGAACTAATGCCAGTTCAAGAACAAGACTTTCAAGTATCAGTACTCAACTGTAGTAGTTTTCACTTCTGACTTGTACGAAAAATGTTATTTTGATTGTAAAATGGAAAATTGTCAAAGGTGTTTGCAAAGGTTGTCAAAGTAAGAAGTCTTTTTAAGAGGTCTGATTAGCAACTTTTACGTTGCACATATTGGTCGACCTGGACAACTAGCTTAAGATGAAGAAAGAATGTTGGCCTAAATTAATGATATAAACTGTCAAAACTAACATTATCTATAGTAGAGGATTTGTAACACATCGTAGTGTGGATGAACTTGTTACCTCTTATTTTATTTTTAAAGTTTGTCTTACATGTCGGATTCAACTGTCCATGAATGAGCACAGCACTGGCTGCAGACATTCTAATATTAGCTTTAGTACAGGTGGTATATAGGTAGACATATTAATGTTACCTTTAACACTGGTTGCAGACAGAAATGTTAGCTGTACTGCTGGATGCAGAATTGTGAACATTAGCTGCAGAGCTGTCTGCAGATCTGCTAACCTCAACTGACAACTACAGGTAGTCCTGAACATACAAACATTCGACTTATGAACAATGTCGTTGTCTCTGTGAGCATCTCGGAGCATCAGGCTTCGTACCTTGAATACTTTACTGTTTGTCATGGATGATAAAGAAAAGGCTAGTGAAGATAGAGGTAGCAGTGACCATTTCTCTGATGACAACTCTGAGTCTAACTGACAATCAATCCCTCCTTTACAGCAGCGGTCCCCAACCACTGGGTCGCGTCCCGGTACCGGGCCGGGGGACATTAGGTACCCGACGACACAGAACGTTTGGAATTTTCTTTTCTTTTTTTTATTGATTATCAGTCTAAAGATGTTTTATTTTGAAAAGTGACTTCTGTGTGGAATGATACACAGACGAATGCACATGTCACTTGACAATTCTCGGTTACGTGACGGGTTACCAGCTATTACCCCAAAACTTAAGCCCACAAGCTAGCAAAAGTGAGTGTTCTGCCTGTTCTGGATTAAAATAAAATCAGAATATCCTGAAATTGCCTAAAACGCATTGAAAACCCTGCTGTCTATCTTTTTGAAGCTGAATTATCTGCAGTGACCACCAGCAAAACCAAACTACGGAGTAGACCGGACGTCCAGAACACACTTGGGGTGTCATTGTCTCCCATTACCCCAAGATGGGACCGACCCGTTTCAGAGAAACAAGATCAGGGCTCCCACTAATTCTCATTATTATAATTATTTGATTGACTTGTTCACCCTGTTATATAGGAATGATCAGTATTTCTCTTATGTTGAATGCACTGATTGTAAGTTGCTATATTTCAAAATAAACCTCATCAGAGCAGTCACTTGGATAAAGTTTTTTCTTTTAATAAAAAAATTATTATTTTTTATTAAAAAGGATTTTCATTCTAAAATAAATAACTTAGTTTACCAAGATGTTGATTATTAATTTATGAACAAAGGGTTGTTTATTGTCTTTTGATGTTTGCATTTGACATCAGACCACTGCATTGATTTATTATTAGACCACAGCTGTCTTGGCTTCATTAATAATTATTGAGTAAATGAAGGCCGGTTCATGAAAATATTGTCTTGGATGAAACCAGTCCGTGGCACAAAAAAAAAAAAAGGTTGGAGAGCGCTGCTCTAAAGGTAACTCACATGCTACCTGCTACAGTACCGTACAGTGGGTCGGTTAACTGTAACTGTTTCTGGTCAGTCTTTCGTATTTAGAGTAGTAACGAAATTTAATAAATAATGAAAAATTCAGCTTATGAACAACCTCTCAGAATAATTGTGGAGGTATGTAGAGGGTTTTTTCCCCGTGTTTTTTTACTGCCTGTGGGTCTGAGAGGATTGTAATTTCATCTGTGCTGTATGTTGTACATATAGGGTACATTAAACAATAAAATTCACTATGACTGTATTGCTAATGTTATTGGCGACTGTTGGTTTGAGGCTATCAACAGGGCACATTCCTACACTTTTAAATATATTTAGTGTTTTGACCTCAGGATAGATGTGTTCTCCTCTACAGGTCATAGAACTAGTGTTGACTGCACTGAGCTTTAAGAAATGTATCCACACTTCATAAAGAGAGAAGAGGGACTTCTCCTTTTCTCTGTAACCTAAATGACTCTCACTCAGATGTGCCAAAAGATGGAACTAATCAATTACACATGAATTGATTTCCAGTAGCACTGATTTAATTTCGTCAGTAACCTTAAAAGTACTGATTGGTACCCAAATACTTCAGCAACTCTTTACAGAGTGATTAGACTACAGATTGTATTTTTTATTAATTTTTTTATTTTATATATTTTATTGATCCCTGAATGACAATTACTAGCACACTCTAGGTCACACTGTCAGTTTGCGTAATGCATTGTGTCCATATTACCAATTTACTTTTGTTTTATTGGTGTGTTCTAATAAAAATAACTTCACTATATGAAGTGTTATGACAGTAAGGCTGTCTTTAGCTTGCAGCACTTCAATAGAAACAGTCATTGGTCAAAAATATCTTTGTCTGGTTTGAATTACAAGACAAAACATTATGACATGGCATATTTATTCTTTGAGTCCTTTGTTTTTTGAATGAAAGACACAGCTAAAAGATTAGAGGAGCTGTCTGCACTCATAACAGTCACAGAACTTATTAGGTTAGATAGATACAGGCAGATATACTTTATTTATACCAAACTGGGAAATTTAGGTTACTTGCCAAGATCACAGCTGCTTCAGATTAGAATTCATGTTTGTCTCACTTCTCTACGTGCAGTAGTCCTACAGGTGGCGTGGTGTGAGCTGACATTGTACCTGGGCAACTGTGATGGCACACTTCTTTGCCAGCTCCTCTTTGGCCTCCTCACTGGGGTAGGGGTTACTGAGGTGTGAATAGAAATACTCATTCAGGATCTCTGTTGCCTGCTTGTTGAAGTTCCGTCTTTTCCGTCTGCAAAAAAGAGTGCCAAAAGTTAAAACAAAAGTAAAAACCAAATTTTCTGAAACAACTGAGTCCAAAAAGAGTCAAAAAATTCAGAGATGTTGAAAAAAGAATGATTTTTGGGCTTCAAGATAGACAGACAAATGGAAAAAACCCACCAGAAGTGTTTATAATTATTGTAATAATTGACGTAAATTTCTTTTTACTCTGATTTTGTAACTGATACAAACACTGCATTCAAATATAAGCTTATATCCAGTATTTCATGATTACAGGATCAGCATCTTGTAAAAAATGAGATCAAGATTGTACCTATCTATATACAAACTACTCATTCCATTGGTCCGGAGGGAAGGAAGGAAGGAAGGAAGGAAGGCAGGCAGGGAGGAGGGAGGGAGGGAGGGAGGAAACAAGGAAGGAAGGAAGGAAGGAAGGAAGGAAGGAAGGAAGGAAGGAAGGAAGAAATTTAGACATTTAAGAGACCTTTCCAAACACTTAATGTTCAGTTTCTGAACAACTGAGTGATATTCTATTTTTAACAACTTATCTTGGTCATATCTGGGTCTTCACATGACCTGGTTTCTGTCAGTCCCCCTGTTTTTGCTTTGGAGGAACATTGCTTGCTTTATGAAAACCTCTGCCACTAACTTTCCATTTAGCTTTGGGGCCCAAAATCACTTCACTGCAGCTTCGTTTATGAGCAACTGAAAAGGGATTTAGCAGCAGCAATAAAAGCAAAGAGGGCTATTATGATCTGCTTAAAATTCACTATTAGTTGTGGACAAGCCAACATTTATAGTCATTGAATGAACACTGAAAACAGGGACAGGGCTAATAATATTATTTGTCAAATGGAACACACTAGGAGCAATGAAGTGAGTCAGAAATACATTTTCATTAATGATGAAAACACAAAATTACTGAAATGATGGGGCTGAATAACCAGCCAGGCAACTGCAAAGACTAATATAGCTCAGAAGAATGCAACATTTTTCTTGCTCTGATTATTAGCTCCAAAACTAACAATAATTAACAATTTAGATCATTTGTGAACAGACTTTGGACAAAGGACTTGTATTGACCCTGGTAGCTCTTTGTTATGTATAGACATTTGCCTTTTTTTGTTGAATGATAGAAAGGTTTGTGTTTATGCTCTTTATACATGCACTTTCTGGGCTATTTGGGAACAATACAAGTTTTAGTCATAATGTTAGTAGAATGTTGGAGAAATGTATTTATTTATTCATTTAAAGAACGTAAAAACCAAAATGAGCATTCATTAGGAATAATGGATATTAACCAAACAATCGAATGTTCTCACTGCAGAACGAACAATCTGGCAAAAAAAAAATTAGCTGGGTGCTAATTTTTCTGTTTTCAGTGGGTCCTGGGAAGCTAATGTGCAATGATTTGAAGTGTGAAGAATGGTTGATAATGATGACTGAACCAAGACATGATAAAAAGTGAACTAAATAACCGGTTTTCTTTCTGCATTCACACTAAATGATTTACTGGAGTGATGCAAGGCATCCATTGATTGGTTGATAACATGAACAAGACCTGACTACACTTATTTTTAAACTCATGTTTAGACACCTAAATGTTTCAGTCTTATCATTAAAAATGGTGGATGACTTTCCTATAGCATGTGTTCCAGCAATCAACACAGACATACTGTAGTTCTTGTGGAACACACTATGATTTTAGACCTGTGAAGAGGTTTCTGTGATCTGATTAAGGACTAAAGATGATATAGTATTAAAAAAAAGTAGTTTGTCATAAAAGAAATCTGCAAAAAAGAAAGAATAACTTCAATTCTGCTGTAATCACAGAAATAATTCAAGTGTGATCTTAATATTCCACCATGCTCTAAACACTAAATACTGAGATATAGTCTATCTTTTCAAAGTATGATATACTGATGCCTGTGCATTGGCTGACCATCTGTTTCCTGCACATTTCAGGTCATATCTGCATGTGCCACATTTTTCAACTTGAGGGGAACCCTGTAAAATCTCCACGCATGTGTGTACCGGTGAGGATATTTGTGCTAAAATCCGTCCCGGACTCATAAAGTCTGCTTGAGAATATGTAAATGTGCGCAGCATGGGCTCCAGCAGCCAGTAGATTAATCAGCAGAGCCGAACATGGCAGTGCCTCTCAGCCAGTGAGAGCTTTCCTCTTCCTCTCCCTTCCCCTCGCCACCGCACCACCACAATAATTTGCAAGAGAATAGATAGGGGGCTTTGTAAGGGAGTGCATGCCTCATTTAAATGTTATGCCTCCAACTCAGAGTTTGAGCGACATTTATCCTTGGAGAAATGTATGCAAATCCAGAGCCTGCATCAAAATGAACAAGCCATTACAGTAAAAAGGGAAACAGTTAGTGTTATGGAGCGCGCAGGAGACTCTTATTGGCCAGTTTTGCTGGGTATGCTGGTCCAAATGGCATCCGTGGATGTAAACTAGCCCAGCACTAACGGTAAGCAGCAAACAAAATGCGCTACAGCATGTTTATAGCACGCCTACATCAGCTATTCACATGGATATCAGGCTGAGAGGGAAGCACATGATGATTTGCAGTGTTGTTAAATCGGGTTATTTGCAGCATGGAACACAGTGCCTAGGGTTTATAGGACGGAGATGCACACGGACATTCTGTACACTAGGACACACACCTGGCATCGAGGAAGCGGGAGCGCAGGATCATGACGGCCTCGCAGGTGCTCTGCTTGAGCTGCATCTGGATGGAGCTGAACTTGCGGTGGATGATGTTCACCATGCGCTCGATCTCTTTGGGTGAAATTGGCCGCGTGCGAGATTGCTCCCGCAACAGGTTCATCACGTGGGTGGTGAACTCGTTACATGCCTGCAAGGAGAAAACCCAGAAAGGAATGAAAAAAAATAAATAAAAAAAAACAGATAAATTCAATCTTTCTCAGGTCAATACAACTGAGCTGAAAATGTTATCAGAGTGGTGATAACAAATTCACCACTGCAGACAGCGTATTAACATTTGCAGATGAAAGAAGTGGAATCCACCTCTTTGCGTTAAGGAGTTCTGGGGCAGAGCCAAGGGGGAATACATGCCCTGATATATTTCATATTTAACACGAGTGGTGATGGCAGTGTGTTGAGAGGAACCAATGACAGCTGTTTCCTTCCCAGACTTTCACAGCATAGCCACCCTGAGAGATGAACATGTCATGACGTTTTGTTCATCCCCCCCTGTGTGACACCAGGCGTGAATCTGCCACGATATTACACCCCGACTCTGTGTCTCTGACTGTCGCCTCGCCTTTATTTCCTCTCCTCCTGTCGATCTCTCTCTGGATTTAGCCATGTCAGGTTCTGTCTGTGTTCGTCTATCTGTGTTCATCTGTTTTACTCACATTCCTCTGAAAGGGAAGCCACTGTCGGTTATCGAGGCAATGAGAGGATTCCCTCCCACAAACACACAGACACACAGACACAGACACACACACACACACTACACTTGGAAAACACATAGACACATGTAGCTTGTTGCACACGCTGGACTACTCTGGGGTGACTCCACTGAGGGAATGTCCAAGTGTCTTCTTCTTTTCCTTTCGGCTTTTCCCTTCAGGGGTCGCCACAGTGAATCAGTTGTCTTAGTGTAAGGGTTGCTATTTGATTTAAGTCTAACCTGCACAAGCAGGCTGTTTTAAAAGATCAAATGAAACATGAAGGCAGCCATTGTGAGTCTGTTCTGAAGGTTGCATCTTCTATCTGCGAACCAGGGGATGCAAACAACGGAGACGTCTGGATGTTTCTGGCAGAATATCTAAGTTAATAATTGATTCTTAATTTTTTGTCAATAAGACAAAAACTATTGCAAGGCATCATAAATGAGAAACTTCAACAGGCAAATTTTGTAGTTAAAAACGTTCGTTACGAAACCTATACCGAATATTTTCTTGCTGGAATGATAGTTTTTCTCCTTGTGGAAGTCATGACTAACAGAAGCCGTCAGACTTGGGTTTTAATGGTTAACATATAAAGAAGTCCAAAGACAGCAAATCAAGGTGAGTTCACTGTTGAATAAGGTTAGACTGACCACGTAGTGAAAAATATTTTGTCCACCTATGAATTTATGGGTGTCACTTCTATCATTTTTTTTCTGACATAAACACAAAATGAATGAATTGTCATTGAACTGTGAATTGCCATTAAGTATTATAAACTGTTGTAGAGTTGAAAACATTTTTCGAAGGGTCTGATAAAAAAGACGCATCATTGGAAATGGAGGCTCCGACGTTTTGGATTGTGTCCCATTGGCAGGATTTTAAAAAGTCAGGATTTGATCATTCTGCTGCATGCTGCTTACTTTAGCTCATCACGAAGGTTTTGTGTGCAGTCTATGCCCCACCCCGTGCCCGTTTGTTGGTTTCTCATCAGGATAATGTTGGAGAACAATGTGTTGCAGAACACATTTCTATGAATTTTGGTAGAAGGATGGAGCATAGCCCTTGAAAAAACAAATAAACAAAAAAACCCCATAAAACTATCAGGATGAATGTGATAAGTCTTTAACGTGAACTGAGTATTTCTTCTGACACTTTCCCTAAACATAAAAAAAGGTAAAGTAGTCTGCAAAGACGTTCTAATGTCCCAGCCAGTCACGTCCTCTTGAGCTGTGATGAAGCATTTCCTGTGACAGTCCTTGTGAATGTCTCGTCTGGTGCTGTTGATGCCATCTACTGTCCTCACCTGTTCATACTTCTCCAGCTCCGTATGGTAGATCTGTCTGATCTGGGTCAGCTTGGCCCTGTAGTCTGAGTGTTCTGCTGAATTGTCCACTCCTGCTCCTCCAGAGGCTGCCGCGGCGGCGGCGGCTGCCGCTGAGCCGCCGCCTTTCTCCGGACCGGACACACCCTCTGCCAGCAGCATGTTGTCCAGTCGCATGAGCTGAGGATCTGGAGGCTCCTCCTCCTGGGCGCCGCGAATACTCAGCACTGCAATGACAGGGAAAAGTCAGAGGTCAGTCATAAAGGTCACACCTACAGTGGCGTGATGCATCGTAACAAGCTGACAGCTGACTACACGACTGCAGCCACTTATCCAGTATCTCAGTGTGAGTGATGCAGTGTGTTGTAGCAGAGAGGCACACAAGACAAATCACCTGGCTCAATAAAGGAGATGGATGAACACTTTAGAGGCAAGTCTGATCTTTTTAATGAGAATTTTCTGGCATTACAAGGAAACGCAAGATCACAAATTCCTCCAGAAATAACGATTTTCAGAAACGGACGTTAACCAACAAAGGAGACATTTTTTGGCTGTATATTTGAATCACAAGGACTTCTCCAATCCAGCTGCTAGACCGAAAGGCTGATTTCAACCACAGATCTGAGGACAATGACTCATTCAATTCAAGTCATAGGTGCTGGTTTAGTCTTTTGTTTCCTCCTTGGAAATCTATTTTCAATCCTCCATCACAGCACCGAACCAAATCAGTGACCCGTGTTCATGTGGTGAATGTCGTCATCTGCCCCACCATATTTATTTGAGCTGCAATAATTAATCAGTAATTTCACCCACAGGAAAATAATCAGCAGAATTTTAAATAAAGGAATTCTACTGTATAAGTTAAAACAAAATCCACAATTTCACAGATCCAGCTTCTTAATTGGGGCCTGTGGAAAAATGTATTTTTTAATATGGTTTTAATCATTATTAATTGAATGTCTTTGCAATTAGAACAAAAATCTCATTTGAAGCCATATCTTTGGGGATAGATAGATATATTCAACTACGTTCTCACATATTATAAAACACGCAATTTATTTATTAACCAAAACCATTAATAATGACAGACAGAATGTGTCTAATCTTGGACTTAAGTGTTTTAGGATTGGATCATGCCAACAATAAATTCATATTCTTTGTTTTTTCATTCTGCATCTTGTTGTATAGATTTACGATTAAATGAAAAAATACACTGGAATAATAAAATTTTTGTCCACAAATTTTAATAAAATAAAAGTGTAAATACAGTGAAGTAAAAACCTAATGGTAAACTTGGTACTCATGGTTGTTAAATATTCCTTTTATGTAGGCTGGTTTTACAGGCACTGAGTTTACAGACACTAAATTGAAAAAGAAATAGGGATTAGCTGTGAGGTGGGTTAGATTTAAATCACCGCAATATATGGTGTGATTAATTTCAACTGAACTGAAACACCAATGTGAATGTGGAGTATATTACTACGTATATTATATTACAACAACAGTAACCTGGATGGGTCCCACCGATTCCACTAGAGGTCTCCCTTGCCATTCACCAAAAGATGAAAAGTCTCATCTTCCATTTTCTGAAGTGCCAACATTCCCAGGCTCTTACTCTTCCTCCTCCATCTGAGAATCATCCATTTCAATATAAAACATCTCCTGAGCTGAGCGAGGTGCAGCTAAGATTTAAATTGATCCCAGAGTGGGCATCGACAGTGCATTTACAGCAGTTGGCATTTTGGTCCGAGGGCCACAGCACTAACAGGAGCTATGGCTCCGTGACTTTACGCCCCTCGTGTGTCGATAGCCATTTAAAATGCTACCATTCGTCATGTGTCTCATTGTCATTGAATGAGAAGGGACAGGCAAGGAGCACTTCATTAATTCAGAGACAATGGGAGTGCTTGGTGCATTAACCCCAGACTGCTGTCCGGGTTGGTAGGCACGAGCAGGGGGGCACTAGGATGAGAATAAGGCCTGCTGTACTAGCGGAAGGGCT
Source organism: Antennarius striatus (assembly GCF_040054535.1). NCBI lineage: Eukaryota > Metazoa > Chordata > Actinopteri > Lophiiformes > Antennariidae > Antennarius > Antennarius striatus. The sequence goes on along the minus strand of NC_090782.1, from coordinate 13,986,846 downwards.
ACCCCACTCACCCCCCTCTGCATATAAGTGAACTGGAAATGCAAATATGACAACTATTGGCGAGTGGAGGAGGTCAGAGGTTCACAGCAGAGGCTCGGCAGGAGGTAGGGAGGAGCGTCAGTGGAGGAGAGTGGAGGGTGGGATGGTTGGGTGATTCTCTTAGGATGGCAGGACTGTACAAACATTCTGTCTCATTACCCAGACTCCATCATTGCTCCTGTAAGTCACCGGATGGGCTTCCAGGGGAAACTCAGATGGCTACACACCCCTCTCACTTCAGCACCAACGCCACCAGAGCCGTGCGATGACCCGATCAAACCTGTTCCACAACAAACTCGCCACCCGCCTGTCTGCTTTGGTTAATGTACATCAGTAGAGGCCCCCACTGCTCCATGACTCCTGTATGGTGAGGCAGTTTTCCTCTAACATTACCACCTCATAAATACCTGACTAAAGTGGGTGTTAAAGTGAACGCACACCACAAAATCCCATGTAGGGTGCTCTTTCTTTTCAGTAGGCGATTAACTCATAGCAGTAAGTACTCGAGAAAGAATAAAGGAAATGGACAATTTTGATAAAAGTGCACAATAAAAATGCTGCATTTAGTGTTTCAAGGTGAAGTGAAAATGAGCTAAAAGACTGAGGATTTGAGGAATTTTCTGATTCTGTCTAGTGCATCAGACAACTCACCTGAGTCAGTGACTCAATGAAAAGGGGAAAATAGCTCAACATATGGGGTAAAAGCACAATTCAAAGTACACCAGCAAGGGAGTGAGTGCTTCTCAAATGTTTTTCTCGAAAAGCCAAGGCTAGATTTCTTCCAGAACTCATAAAACGTCTAGGCTGTCAAATGAAAACGGAACATAAAAATTCCCTGTGTCCACAGAAACGATTCAATTCACGTCTGCCAAGTTCCAGCTTAACATTCATGAAGTGTTTATTTCACTTGGCTTAAAGCACCGCCAACATCAGTCTTACAAGAGTGGCTGTTGCAGAGAAGGTCATTTCTTCAGAGATCTCTTGAAAAGCAGCAAGGAAAAAAAACATTTGAAAGGTCACGGACAAATGGAAAGCAAATGACTACATTCAGCAGGACTATGTAAAGTCAAGCATTATGCTCCAAGTAAACAGGTAAACGTGTCTAAAAACTGACACCAGCCCAACATGATCCCCAGTCCTCCCCAGTCCTCGCTAATCATATGCATATCACATCCAGCGCTCAGATCCCAGCTCCATTCTTGCTGCTGATCCAGCTGTCTTGGAGAGCATCTGTCAAGAGGGACCCAGGAAGGAACAATGCATTACGCCATGTTGGCTGTGTACTGTCATCCCTCATTGACAGCACATTGTCACACTTACATAGTGTCCTCTGAGCTGGGAACAAGCTAAGTAGCTGCTGACTATAATATCAGCTCTTCCTGCTGCCTCTTAACATCCAATCTGATGGGAACTTGCTCTGAGTGGGGTTAATGTGGATTTTGCAGAAAGGATGTGACTGTGTTCATTTTTAATCTACATGATCGTCATAACGATGAGTAAACGGTAACAATCTTCCCATGAGTTTTCTTGCATGGAGAGAACTACAGGCTGGTGAAATTCAGAAATGATGAAAGCAAATGACATATTTATTTATTTCTCCTTGAACCTAAAGCACATAATTAAGACCATAGAGGGATTATCTCGAACAAATAAAATTAATAAAGACAAAAAAAGGGATAATGTGCCGCCATAAAATTGGCTTTGCTGTGGGTCATAATTACACGACTCAGTGAGGGACACTTTATTGGGTAATGGCAGCTTAATTGATTCATCCTAATGTTTTTTGAGCCTTGGGTCTGCTGGGCACTCCCTGTCCAATAGTGCTGGTGAACTTACTTAGCCACCCGCAGACAAAGAATGAAGGTTCTCCAAGGGATAAACAATTATTTGTGTGTATGTGTCTCTGTTTGATTCAGACCCCCCTCCCCCACAGCCAATGCACATTTTCTGTATGTCTCTAATGGATGCCATTTCCCTCTTGGAGGCGTTTCAAAGATGGCTTGTTGTCAGATGAAGCCTTATTCCTCCCTGCTGTTGTTGACATACAATTCTCAAAAGGCGGAATGCACCGGGTTTTATTGCTTCACTCCATTTCATGTGTTAATATGAATAAAAACATGAAATTCTTACACTTGATGTGTTTACTAATAACACACAGAACAGAGGACTGCGAAAGACATGTATGTTTGCATCGTTAAATGCATCTTCGAAGAAGGGATAGGTCAGGATGGGTGTGCAGTGGTCACTGCTCTCTGTGTGCATGATACAAAATGTCAGAAGACAAGAAAAGTAAACTGTAATGGGGGAACATGACATTTATTGAACCCTGCAGCATCTGGCCTTTTACAAATCAAATCGATATTTAATAAAAGCCCAGGGCAATTGGCTTTTTGAGAGCTGGATGTTTAACTGTCTGGTTGTTTGTCTGGAAATTTTCATTTAATTGTAATACAGCTGAGAGGAAAAAGCCTGGGGTCTTTTAGGATAAGCTTGGAATATCATGCTCGGAGATGATTTACGCCCCTATTTGGTGGAAAGCAGCTTCCACAAACTCACTTCTTCTCCCGACTTCATTGCTTATTTTCTGCAAGCACACGTGTAATATTCTCTGATGCCCATATATTAGTCATAAGAGAACATTGGCCTACAGCCACATATGAAGATGGGTGTGGGTATTAAAATATTAATTGGACCACTAGCAGCAGAGATATATCATTTCAGAGCAGCTCTGACTTTGGGGTGAGTCCCAGTTGAGCAAGAACCAAAGAATAAACTGTCTTGTCTCTGAAGGGGAATGAACCATTGCAAAACAAAAGTGGGTTGACAGCCTGAGGCTAGCATCACAAGTATCTTCTTTGGAAAAATGTTATTGCTGAATAATAAGATTATTGAGAGAATTGACAACAAATACAAACAATCCAGGTCTAAAAATATAGTTCTGAGTTAGTGACAATATTGGGGATTCTATCAAAATCTTGTCAGGGGATTAAGATTTCTTCCGGGACACTGCTTGCATCTTCAAAATTATTCAGTTTTATCTTGGCATAACAATATCAGACTCAAAGAGTTGCAATGTGCCATGCTCTGTAGTCCAGATATCTTATCCTATCAGATTAACAGAGACAAATGGCAGGCTGTCAAAAACCATTACCGTATGTAATCCCCGTCTAGATCTCGAAGGCATGTCAACTGGGACTGTTGGCATGGCAGCCTGTCAGGGCGATCAGGTGATTGTGGGAAAGCCTGATGTTTAATTAATGATGTTGGGCTGTTCTGTCACAGTTAGCGAGATGGACAGTCGAACATAAAGGCCTTTGACAGCCATCGGGTACTTAGGTTCAAACCGATGGTCACCTTTGGAGGCCCTCCGACCTACACCAAGATGCTGAAATGCGATCTGCGGTAAAACATCACGAGCAGGAGAGTCGGCCACAAGTGACACGCAACACCGGTCAGGTGACAGCATGTCCAGGCAGACCAAACAACTGCTTGGCACTTTGATTGGAAAGCCCAAGGCTACGAATAACAAAAAATCAGCTGTGCTGCTCGTTGTTGAGCAACATTAGCCAATGTTCAACTGAGCTCATCTAGACTACAGGTCAGGTCTAAAAGCACTTCACGTTTGCGAAGAATCAGGTGGTTTGTTAGAGAAATTTAATGTAGTAGTAGTTGCAGTAACATCATGATGAGCTCATTGACTTATTGAGTGTTTCTTTATTTGCTGGTGAAAGCTAAAGGAGGCTCTATGGCGTGTTTAGGGTCAGCAGAACCTTTTTTTATTTTAGCGTATAAGGTCAGCTCACACAGGCATACAGTGTCACTCCTTGTGTCTAACTACCTTCATCATATCCTCATAAGGAGGATGACGGCATCCCCATTGGTAAGTAGAATATATGACCATCATTCAAAATACCTGTATTATATAATCCCCACCTATATATTTGAATAAGCTCACTTGAAAACCTCACACTGTCACGCTTCCGGCATCTACCTGGAAGTTTGGGCTGCTAGCCGAGTTAGCTCCGGTCTTCACATTTGTTCATGTCTCTCACTTACGGAGCCATATTGGTTTCGTCAAACACAGCGGTTTATATTCTTTGATTGTGACGGACCTCACGTTGTCGTGTGGGGAACCCCGATGCTTTATTCACCAGGACCGAACTCACAAAGCCGGTGTCTACCCAGATGGCCGGACCGTAACGCTGAAGCAGCCATCGTCTTCGCGTTCATCCGTCCTACACACATGGAGCCGCTTCATCGGACAGAGTGGTTTGTTTTCTTGTGACGGAAAAGCCAAAAAAGAGTTAAAACAAAGTCTGATATTATTGTTACACGTGGTATTATTATTGTTATCCGTGGAAATTACCACGGGTAATTACCACGGGTTCAAGGACAAGAACAAGATTCTTCTTCACTCAAGAATTACAGGTTTATTCTCCACTTATGAGTCATTAGGCCTTTACTTCAATGACCTATGAGATGAGATGGATGAGAAGTGGAGCTTCACCTGTGCAGGTATTGTCTAATTATCTTCTCCTTGGATGTATGATCAATGTTGTAGGCTAGCATAGGACTTTTATACTTCTGCTCCTACTGTTGGGCTGCTGTTGTTTTTCATTCGGAGGTATGGTGTGGATAACATCCAACAATTATACAGTACCATGCTTTTTCACTGCAAATAAAAATTCCATACAACTACAACCCTAATAAAAGCCAATAGGATTGTCACTGTTTGAATTTCAAAAGTATTTACCAAACAGAAACTGTAAATTTTCAATTCTTGTCAAAACTCGACGTGATAATATCACAATTACTGAAGCCATTTTTTGCTATTAACAATCAAATATCTTCCAGTGTGATCATTATCAACACCATCGGCACCATCTGATGTGGTAGTTTTATTTACAAACTTAGCATTAGCTGTTAATAAAATACATTAATCGTGATTAATGACCTTAATATTTTGTACAGAATAAAGTCAACATTAAAAGATTGCTTGATATTCTGCTTGGAGTACAAAATAACCAAGTGATATAATCCTGCCTAAAATAATAACAGCTGATCCTTCAAAACCTACCATGAAAGCCAAAAATCCATTCATTTAATTAACCATTGCTGGTCAGGCTGCGGTCGGCCTGTCTGCATGGATTTTACAGTGACAGCCGGCTCTATTTGTTTGCGTTGGTGCTTCAGTTGGCACACTTCATTGTGGCTTCAACAGTTAATAAATCACAGTAGAAGCCCCTCTCTCGACACCAGCCTGTGCTACGGTGGTCCTGTCACAAGGCAGGCACCAGTGCCGAAGCGACAGCTACATGCTAATTCAACATCGGCATAATTCATTATACAGTTGCAAGTGTACTGGAATGGAAAGGGAACCAACATACACCAGGAGGAAGAAGACAGGCATCAAACTGGTAGATCCTGCTCTCCTGAAGTCCCCTCTGTTTGCCTTTGGAAAGAATGGAGTCTTTAAACTCCTGCTAGTGTTAGCAACTTACACTTTGCTTGTTTCATATGAACAAAAATAGCTCTGAGATGCATAAAGAATCAAATAATGTTACTGCTTTTAGTGTTGGCACAAAGTAATGTAATTCATTTTAAGGCAAGAGGTTAACAGACAATATCCCAGAGGTTAATGGACAATGAAGACAATTAAAAGCCTAGTGAGCTTCGTAACAGTATCGCTAAATAGAAATCTGTCTTTTTATGAAACATGGTAATTTTTACAACTACTTCCAGTACTGTAAGTCATGCAAAAGCCAATGTAAAATGACATATCAAAAGGAAGAATGAAAGCTGGTGCACTAAAGGGGAAATTAACAAAAAGATAAAGAGTCAATTAAAGCGATAAGGTCTTGTGCTCTTCAGAGGGTGGCAACTAAGAAGAGAGGAGCTGACAGCCTTCACATTAAAATGCTTTGCTGCTCCTCATCCTCCTCCTGGCCCCCCGTTTTGTAACCAGCAGTTCAGAAGAGAAAGAGGGAGATGATCACACACTCACGAACACACTTGTCATCTACAGAGAGCACTAATGAAGCTGATTAGAATGTGGTCCATTGAGGCCTGAGGGCCACTGGTCCTAATACAGTCTTTGTCCAGTGGATCAGTGGAGTGGAGACAGTGGTACACCTGGGGGGTATGCGACATCCTCTTTCACCAGTCATCTGCAACATCATCTTTTGCCAAATTACAATCAGGTCCTTTTGAAACGCCCCAGAAAGAACAACTCAGCAGATTTACCTGACCTGGGTGAAGTGGGTCATGCTAATGACCATCATTAGCATACAAGGGCTCGTTGAAACTCATATATAACGACCCCCCTTGGACACCCCCTGGCATTCCCAACAACCAGTGTTGAGGAGCCACACAGGTCTTGTCAATGGTTGTTGGAATGTGAATAGCACTGACCACACCCCACAGGGTTAAGAAGCTGAGACAACACCAGCCACCACGAGAACTGAAGAAGCCTTTTGGATGAAAGGTGAAACATCTTCAAGACAATTTTTTAAAAGTCCAGTGGACTGACTTAATAAACTTTGAGTACACCTAAGTGTCATGATATATGAGGAATTGGATCAATTCTTCAAGCTTAAATAAAAGGCAAATATAGCCTGACAGAATGTGTCTTATTCTAGCATCTCATTGCTGAGGTCGGTGGTTTGTAGTGCTTTTTGTTACCATACAGACCTGAACAAACATATAAGACCAGTAGATTCCAATTATTACCATTCCCACCAAATACATATGCACTGCCCACAAAACATCTATTTTTTCCAACAAAATTCATACATAATTTCACCAGAAATTACAGCAAATATTTTAAAAACTGTTACTACTTCACTAAGATTAAAGAAAGTGAAAATAAAATCTGGAATCCCTTCCTTTCTCTCTAGATCCTCTCCAATATATAATGTCCTTGTGCCATCCCCCACCCCATCCACCTACTTTTGTTAACATAGTAACTGCTATTTCAAATAAAATATGGAAATATAATGCAAAACCATTTTATAACTTAATGTGTTGCAAGAAACATTAAGTTGTTTTTTTTTTAGTCTAACAGCAGGCAGACATGCAAGACTGTTCTAATGGAGGTTTGCTGTTGTAGTTAATAAACAGTTTAAATGCAAAGATTCACAGAGGTGGTTCATTTCAGGGTTAAAATCCCAACCATGTGATAACTGGGTTGGAAACAATATCCTTTGTAAAACACTTGTATCTTCATTTGTACATTGGTTGCTAAACAACAACAAAAAAGTCCAATGAAAAAAACGAATATGACAATGCACTGATAACCTGTGTTGTACAGACATTTCAATTATTTTAAAGTCATCTGTCAATAGAACATCCAGGATCACAAAGGCACTCACTTTATAGACAAAATTCATTTTATTTTCCATGAAATCTAAACCACAGTTCTGCGTCTTTCCAAGCTTCTATCCACCGATGAAGATGGATGTGAAAGAAACTTCACCCTGAGTTGAATATCAGTAAATATGAATGAATAGATAGAAAATATTTAATTGCGCTACATTGTTTTTGTCATTTATTTACCTTTGCATTTATTCTGGAATGAATTAACATTGAACATTTTCTTTGCTGATTAAGAGCACAAAACAGTGAAATTCTCATAATATCACAGTGCTAAATTGAATAGTTGCTCTGCAGTCAGGCTCAGAGTTGGAATTTGGATAAATTATTCATGTGTCTGCCATGTTGTGGACATGTCTGGAGCTGGACCCAGTAGCATCTGTCAATGTCTGTGCTGGCACACTGCTGGTGGGGCTGGTGTCACTGTTATTGCTCTCCTATAGTTTATTTTTACTGGTCTATATATACATGCAGGAACAAATTTCATATTCTGAACGTATTCTGTAGGAACACATTCGACTGAAGCAGCACAGATGACTCACATAATTAAAGAGAAAAATCAAGCTAAAATAAACATCCAAAACATATTAGTCATATAAATATATTAATCATGAATCACAACACATTGGTTCTCTTTTTCTCCATGACTGGCTATTTTAAAAATATAATTTAGTTGTTGGTAAAACTCCTTCAGGAGCTGAGGATGAATTTGACCAAGACACAGATGTTAATATTATGAAATAGGACGTCTTTTCTGCATATTAAGAACTAATGTACTGTATTACAATTTTAAATGTAATAATAATAATCCTCATCATCATCATCATCATCATAACAATAATAATAATAATAACAACAACAAAAATAATAATCTTTTAAGCTGTAGTGTTACCTCTTGTATGATACTAATATTCTATTGTGCGTGATTCTATTTTATGTGAATATTTTTTATAGACAGATTACCTGATGAACATTTATGAGAAGCTTTGCTATAGCTTGAAATGGAAGCTATTTCCTGTTTGCACTGGTTTGAAAGGTGGAGGTTTGTTTTTGTTGAATGCTTTTATGTTTCACCTCTGTACGCCAGGTTTACTGTTATCTGCTTTATAGCGTGTAATAAAAGCAAACTAATGCCATGTAGTAAGGTAAAAAACTTCCACAGTAGAGTCTAATCTGCTGCTCCTCATCCCACATAAAGGATGTTGAGCAGCTAAAGAGCATCTAGACAAGTCTTCTGTGTGTCCCATGAGATAGTGAGCGTCCAGCAGCATGCACCAGGCTGGGGCCATTGATAGCCCGGGGCGCTGCGTTGACTGGGCCTGCCATGTCATTAACAGTCGCCTTGATCTGCTCCACCTTATTAAAGCCATTCCTTCAGGAGAGCAGACGAGCATGTCAGCGTGAAACCAGGCCAAGAAGGGAAGGTGACCACGCTGCCACCCTCAGCTTGTGCATGGACAGGGAGGGGCCACATGAGTACAGTGCAGCGGCGTTGTTGTCCGCCTCATCCCGGACCCCCTGATGTCCCTGTGATTCCCTTGTCAGTCTGTGTTAATGGAACTCACAGCAGTTATGCTCCTTCACATTCTTATCTCCTGTAGCAGGACAGTCACCCCGCCAGCAGCGTCTGTTTGGATTCGGCTGACCAGGAGACAACTGCTGTGTTGAATCTGTCCACCTCGTCAGCAGGAAATATGTTCAGGACTCCACCAATCTACACATCCCTTTAGCAAACTATTCTATCTGACCATTAGAAGGCTGATGAGTTCAGATCCAAACCTGCATCATAAACCCATAGAAACCTGGTTCAAGAGCTCCATCCCCTTCCGTCTAACTGCCTGCATACACTCATGTGGTATTTCCTACAGAGCGGCTCCCCCACTGCCAACCAGGTTACGTAAACGTGATTAACAGTAATTAATCCTTAATCACCATGATTAGCCAAGTCGCAGTAAATTAAGCCACATCTGGAGCAGTTGAGGGCTCAGGAGTAGCAGCAGGCATGCTGAGTGTGTACCGAGGTCTACCTGAAACACCGGCGAGCAAGCAGCACGACGTTCATCCCAACCGCTTCATTGGAGCTACTGTTAAGCGGCGTGTAAAATCAGAAGAATGTTCGGAAAACAGGAAACAATGTCAAAGAGTTTCTAAATGTTTGTGGAATCTTTCTTTTATTTATAGCCAGTACTCAAACTCTTTTTAACAGAGATGACCTGAGGGAGCTGTCTGGTATAGACAAGGAATGTAATGGAGCTTCAAATAGCCTCAAATGCATCTTTAGCATCTCTGAACACCAACGTCGTCAGCTACTGGACTGCGATACAGATATATCTGTGACAAGCTATTATGAGACAAATTTGTCCTCCCCAATTCATCATCCAGCTCTCAAACAAATCAATATGTGTTCGGATACAGATGCAAACACAAATGTGATAAATATCTATAGATAAAAATACAGATGTACATCTGAGGGACTTCTGTATATGAAGTAGTGATGGAAATAATTCTACACAACAACCCCTTAGTCAATTTTCAGCAAGTGCTGAATGACTTCAGAGCTTCCATGTTATTATCATTATATAGTGTTTCTAGATAATCATCTCCTTCAACAACGCAGATGTCTTTGGTGTTGACATGAGAGGTGACGACTGATGGTCATTCTGCGCGTCCAACATTAAACTCACTTATTCTGCTAACTTAACTGATTATTTAACTATAATTCTCATTATTTTGAATTTCTATTGGGGTTTGGGGCATCCTTGGCTGAAAAACTCATCTTGTTTGTCAGTGCAATAGCACATTTGAAGAGGGGCAGTTTCTGATGCTTCCTTGTTGGCTTCATTTTCCAGCCTCAGAGGTCACTGCCGGTCATGGATCACTGAGTGTGAAACTCATATACACGTCTCATATAAGACAGTCAGTGATTCCTTGCCGTTGGGTAAATGTGATCACTTTGAACTGATCATGTGTGGAACCCAACAGATTTCTGCAGAGATGAGCTGAGAAAAAAAGCAAAGCAGTTGGTCGTAAGGAATAAACTCAGTTTATTATTATTATTCAATGTGCTGTAATACACAAATCCATGTCTATATTCTCTTTGTATGTGTGCACGGCTCATTTTCCTGAAGAAAATGGCAATGGAAATGTTGCTCGACCATAATTACGAGACTGGGTCTGTGAACGAGTGAGTGATTCCTGGTCACCTACATTTGAATGAGCATTAATCCAAAGCAGCCTTCCAATAAACACAGAAACCGACCTTCAACATCTACAGTAAACAGACACCGGAGCAGATTCCCCATGTTCACAAGGACGCGCACACACACGCACACACGCACACACGCACACACACACACACACACACACACACACACACACACACACACACACACACACACACACACACACACACACACACACACACACACACACACACACACACATACACAGCCCTCCATTGTTGATTGGTTGAGGAGCCTGAAGATGTCTGTGTGTAGCGGCAGTGGCGGCGCCTCTCTGTAGCTTTTTCCTGCCAGATAAATGATGCAGGAGGATTGGTTGTGTGCCGGGGAACTGGTTCCATCACAGCGGGTGTGCTGTTTCTCTTAGTCCAATGTTTCTCTTGTGCCCCCCTGGAGATTTTACTCCCTGCGCCAAAGACTCTCCCTGTTACACAGCTCCAGATTAATTACACACTTTAATGAGCTGAATTATTAATGGGGCTCTTACTTGGCAGTTTAAGGAAATGCAGAGGAGAAGACAGCGATGAGCATCGGGAATCGTGGATCTCATTAAAACATCACACAACGCCTCTGGGAGAAGTGTTATTTAGCTGGAGAAATAATAAGATTTGGTATTCTGCATATCAGGACCGGAGAAGCTGCAGAGGATGAATCCACAGCGATGGACACAGAGAAGAGCCCTGCAGAGACTCGACCAAACATTATGTCACTATGATTGCAGGCCTAAGGAAAATGAAAAGCCATCTAATGCGGGCACTAGAACAGGTTCCTTTTCTGATTGTTCAGTGTAGATGGGAATAATACCTTCTGAAATGAGGTGGAATAAAACCAGAGTAAAATGAATAAAAAGAAAGGCAATTTCCGGGTGAATATGTCTCATTCACGAGGGATGTTCCCTATCTTATACAAGTGTAACACTTACAGTGTCAAGGACGTTCATCCAAATCGGGAATATGGGAATTTTTCATTATGACTGCTGCAGGAAAATGAGATTATTCACATAATATCAGAGCTGCTGATAAGAGAAAATCCCACAGTGAAGAGACAGGAAATGAAACCAGGAAGTAAGTTCCACAGTTGTTCCTGTGTATCTAAATTTATATTTCTGCCGGAGCAAAATTCAATCTCCTCACAGCATCTGTACATGATGAGTGTATATCCAGGAGTGTGATGTATTCAATAAGAATGTTACAGGAACAAGTACAACGCTGTGAACCATCGTTAAAGCTCATATACGATCTGACAGCATTGTAACGCAACAGAAAAGGGCGATTTGTTCTCTGAATACACTTTAATGTGTCAGAGAACATCTCCTTTTTCTTTTCTGACAAAGCATCTTTATCAAGAAGCTGCACATATTTCCAGTGTGACGGCTGTGTTTATTAGACAAGTTTCACTGTGATCGCCGCTGCATCGACAGAAGCTGCGTGTCTTTTAGAGTACCGAATGGCTTTCACGCTCGCTCATGGAATCCACAGCAGGATCCCTGGGGGATCTTTCTCTGTTTGTGTACAAGCTGCTGTTCCTGGTGTTTGGAAGGAAACACAAATGGTCGCTGCACATGGCTGGGGACCTGAATGGACCTAGCCTTTATCACCATATCTGGGATGATGCTTCAGGAGAATTGATGACATCATGCCTGACAAGTGAGATTGAAATCTGCCTGATGATTTGGCCTTTGGTCCGTGATCCAGCATATTAACACAGGTTGCTGATTGGTAATCACAGTGAAAAATAATCACATGACCTAGAAGGATCTGGGTGGTCTATGGCTTGAGACACAAAGCCCCCCGGGGAACGCAGCGTTGCTTAACACCCCCCTGTACCCAGGATGAAAACCATACTGGCTCATTACTTGGGTCCTATGTGGGTCAAGGAGCACATGCAAATGTAGGTCAGAGGGAACCCCTGTTGTCAATCAAGAGAGAAGAGACCAACGGGTGGAGTCTATAGTCTGCAGCGGTGAACGGTGGTGTCTCCACCACCCATGCCAGAGCATATAGGGTATCAAGGCAGATGCAGAGGAGTGGGAGTGTTGCTAAGCTTCATTGAGGAAACTTAATTAGAGTCATGCTTGTGAGGTTAAATTAATTTGAACTAAGTAACACAAGCGAAATAGTACCAACATTTTTCTGTAGCGGGACCAATCCAACGTCAAACGCTGTTTGCAGCCTGGTGTCACCACACCATGTGTCACCTCTGCACCAATAGAGCTGTTTTCCATATAGCCTCTCCTGCATGTTTTGCAGCTGGATGATGAGACTGGACTGACCTACATGCTGCATACCTCCAGAGAGTCCATAATCTAACTCCTCCAGCAGCCCGGAAGGAAGCAAAGTGTCCACGTGAAGTCACCTTGAAGCGGTACACGCTGTCACATTGCCACGCTTGAATTCCTCCATGCCTGTTTTTTTTTCTTTAAGAGCAGAAATGTACATCATCTGTTTCTTACTTTTTCTTATTCTAGGTCCTCTCTGAAAATCTCATTGGTGGCTCCTCCAACTCTGTAGCACTTCATTTCACCTCACACTGAGCTTAGATGCAGCACTACCCGCCTAGAGGTTGACACTTGTCTGAATAATGTTATGCTAATGCAGCAGTCTACCTGTATTTACCCCTAAGTGCAGCAAGCAATCTGTTGATTGCAAGAAAGCAATTTTCTTGAAAGAGGGGGAGCGTGGGCCACGAGAAAGACTGAATGAGAGGGTAACGAGAGATCTTCTTTAAGCTGCGGCAAAAGCAATTTACAGAGGACGACAATTTTCTCCGGCTGTGAAAGGAGCGCTCTCTCTAATTGTTCCCACGCAGAGCCATCAAGATGGGGATACAGAAAATAGCAGGGTATACTCGCACATATCCCAGAACGACTCAGAGGTACAGTATGGGGAGGAAAACAGCTTCAAACATTCCTTTTATTTTAACTAAAATGCACATCCATACTGTAGATCACACAAAAGGAATGTCTCATCAAACACAGGAGGAGAGTGGGTACACTGTGTTTTCCAGCACAGGATAATTACCTCTTTACTCTACACTGAATAGAACAACCTACATCCAAACACAGACTGAATGGCTTCCATCTCGCCGCTCTCGTTTCCTCTCTAATGTATGGACATAATACTCCAAATGCTCTATGATAAATGATGACAATGTTCTTTTCATTTATTTGCTGCTCCTTGTGTTGCCCAAGAAGGCAGATGTAGAAATTAATTGCCCTTTCTCAGTAGGAGGAGTGAGGCTTGTGTTTGTGAAAATTGGTGTGTATGTGTGTGTGTGTGTGTGTGTGTGTGTGTGCGTGTGTGTGTGTTTTGTATTTGGAGGTGTGACAAGGCTTCTAAAAATAAAGCAGCAGAACCGTGTGTGGTGCCAGATTGGACTCAGTGCTGTGCTCGTCTCGCTCTGGCTCGACTTCTATCTGCCCGTGTGATAAAGCTGCTAACAGGCCTTTATCGGGGAGCAAGGGGAAATATGCTCCTGCCAGATTAGGCCCCAGACTCTGCCAAGGTTATAAACAGCCTGTTATCTGTGTCCCAAACAGAGTAATCCACGCTCTATCAGCACCCAAACATATGGGCCACACAAAGCAGAGATAGCCTCTGATGGACACTTGGTTTTAATTGCAATGAGAGCCAACGGAGCATCAATGTGTGAGAAAAAGGACATAAAAAAGCTTTGTTATTGTGGACATGTCCCAGCCACGGTGTGGCTGGCCAACATTCACAAAGACCAACCTCGACCTTTCTGCAACGGTGCGTCTGCTGTTTTCTGTGCGCTCAGGCGATAGCACGAACGAGCAGGGCGCCGTCAACACTAGATCTCCAAGAAGGTATTAAAGCCCCACTGGACGCTTTTTTTTTTCCACTCAAATGAGTATTTTCCCTTTTGATCCGATGTCATTTGGTCTCTTTGTAAATTTCATCAGCATGCTTAATTAGATCCTGGCAGCAGTAAGTGTGCATTAATTCAATGAGATAATGATGGGTTATTTCTACTCCTCAACACAACTATTCTTCAGCCAGAGCCGGACAAAACATCAGATCTCTGATGCACTCTGTCCCCATAATCAATAAAAAACTGAAACATCCCTGGACACAGTCTTTGTAAACAGGAGCCACTCTCGCTCTGCTCCGTCTTTCAGCACACACTCAAATACACTCAGTGTATGTCTGAGAGGAGTGAGGACAGCAGGCGGAGAAGATGAAGGACAAAGCACGTCTGTCAGCAGGAATTGTGTAGAGTTGAAAACATTTATTTTCACGCTCACAGATTAAGCAGACGAATACTTTATGTCTGGTCCAGTTAATGAAGCTGGGAGTCTCTCTAAAGCATTTCTGATGCTTTGACCACTTGAGGGCAGTGGAACAACCACACATTCAGAGTGCAGTAGCACCTTGAGATACCAGTTTAATCTATGACTGAGTTACCTGTGTATAATTGTGTATATTATGTAAACAATGATAAAATATGAAAAGAAATCCAAAAGTCATAAGAACACACGATGAGAATAAGAGCCAGTCTCAACTGATGTTGTTTTCATCCGCCAATACGTGGTTATCTGGAGGTACATCTGTACTATCATCAAGCTGTGGATTTGAATCCAGCCTTTCTCTGCATGTGTTCCTTCAGTCCACAGAGTTGTGCTGTGGGTGTGTTTTCATTATCCATGTGTTTTGTTAGAATTTCACTTCCCGTATATCCTAACCCACCTTTGGAGTTCCGTTCACACAGCCCGTCCCAGGAAGATGTGCTTTACTGAGTGGCGCCCAATCAACACCTGTACAAAACAAGAACTTCCATGGTCTGCCTGCTTTTGTTGAGCTTTGGTCGTCTATCTCCCCAAGAACATGCTCCCCTATCTGTGTCATTTACAAGGACAAAACAATACTCTGGCTGAAAACAATGATGACACGGCCCTACCATGTGCATGCTTGTTCCTTATTTGTGCACACAGACAGCAAACAGCCTACTATGGAGAGAACAACAAAAACTATTATTGGTCTCCTGATAAAGAGGCTTCTTTGGCTGCTAAATGTTCAACATGCTCCAGGAAGGACAATAGAATTGGAATTAAAAATGAATTAAGACAGTTAAGTTGTATGGCATTAAAGCAAAACATTGAACTGAAAGACGCTAAAACGCTCTATGGCGCTGCCGCAGTCAGTGAACACATTACACACTGTCATTTGATCCTGTGTTAATATAAAATTATTGATTGGTGCAGATTTCCACATAAAGGCTGTGACAAAGCAGGAAGTAATGGAGCCTTTCGTCAAATTTATGGGAAAGGATGTTAAGTGCTCTCTTTAGGAGTTATAATTTAATTCTACTGCTCTTAAACGATAATGGATATTATTTTTTATAGATTTGGCATCATTTCTATCAGTAATACTAATTAACCGGCTGCATTTAACATAGCTGTGGCAGTAGTTCTTTACAATGAAGGGTGACTCCTGATGTTCAGGGTGTACTTCTCCTAGTTCATCTTAAGGTTAAGCCATTAAAATGACCTGAGCGACATGTTGCCTTGTTAATATCCTGTGCGATTGTCTGAACACTTTTTACTCAATCAGCCATGATGTAATTACAGCTGTATTCCCAAATCAGAACAATTCCTTTTGTGAGAACAATGCTATTCTGAACAGCTAAGATTAGCCTAATAAATAAATTGATGAATGGAAAATGAATCAGGATGAATATGAAACAATCCCTTTTTAGGCTGCTCACTTAAAAGGGTTTGCCAAGGAAAGCTCAACTGAAATTCTTTTGAGGCTGCTGGTTGGATAAAATAAACTATGTGAAAATCGGGAGTTGGGGAAAATGTGATGATCTGTTGAAAGACGTTAAAGATTATACCGTGATGTCCCAGGTTCTTATAACCAGTGGAGAACACAATCATAGCACAGCCGTCACTGAAATAAACCAGAATCATCAGTTTGACGTATATTAACGGACGCTCCTAAATAAAACAGTTACCAATCAACTTGCCTTAAAGAAGGAAAACAATGTTGTTCATATTAGTAAAGTATTTTTATGAAACACATTTAAATTTAAATGCTATGGCTCAAATTCACAGACTAACACGGATCATTTTACTCTCCAAACTATTGATCATGTAGCAACAATACCATTTCGCCTAGCATTGTGGTTACAAGCTATTTCTGCTTGTCTGTCTTACCAGTGTTTCTGATGCTAACTAATGGTCTCAACAACTTTTAATTGATTAGAGGATTATTTGCTCACATCCAATATCTAGAACACAGTAAAAAATAGACTTAGTACTGTTTGTAGCTCCGTTTCTGTGTTCCATCACAGTGTGAGAAAACTAGACTGTTCCTTCACAACATCCTCCTCTTCCTCTGTGAGGCACTGACTGTAACAAGCAGCCATGAGAAGTGAGGTAAATCAGGGAGAGATTTAGACCCTCAACTACTCTCTGTCTCCTCGTATAAGCAGCAGGCTGCTCTCTCTGTCGGCAGAGCTGTGATCTGAATACCTCTGCCTTCATAAAAGATTCAAGCCTTATTGACTCCCTACTTTGGTTTCCCCGCAGAGCCTACCTCCCTGGCTCCTTTTAAATTCTGCTCTCGTGGCTGAGGATGTGCACCTGCCTCGGGAACAAAAAAAAAAAGAAGTCTCAGACTTAGCATAAGGCTTTTATAGCCTTCCCCGAACCACGTCCAGAAAGGATCACTCTCAGTGAAGGAAATGTACACCTCATCTCGGTGCATTATCAGAAGATGACCCTGGAAATAAAAATCAAATTCTGCACATCTGAAACTGGGATCCCAGAGTAAAATTCAAAACATTTTACGGTTAATTCTGCTAATGATTCTGCTGCTACAGTGTTACAGGGTCAGCAGGGAATTATTGGCATTATAAAATTCCACGTCACATCTGTTATGCTAAATATTGACATATCATTATCATTTTATTTGAACATATGTTCCCAGCTCTTTACTGTACATCATTAACAACAGCATTAAAACTCTCAGGCTGAGCTCATCTGTATCTCTATACAATATTTCACACACATCATATACAAAAGGGCACAAAATCCAATAAATTCCTCATTTTATATACTGCCCACAGATTTTTAAGTCCTGTCCAATAAAGTTTTAAATGTCATGAAGGACTCATAATATAGATAGTATAAACCAGAGCCAGGAAAACCATACTGGGCTCTGTCCCTTATCTTTTTATCCAATAAAGTTTTATATCTTTGAATCAACTATAAATGCTTTGGAAACTGTCAGCAAGGGGATAATTGGCTAACTTTATTGTTATGGTGATGTGTCCCAGTAGGCTTGTTTGTCTTTTCTGACAGTAAATGAGAAAGCTATACTATTACAATGTTAGCTTTCAAGCAGTCACAATTAATCAAAAGCCAGTTATGATTATTAGAAGTATTTACTCTTGAGTCTGTTGCTGGTTTGAGAAAAGGAAAAAACTAAATATAGTATTCTTTAGTGTGTTCTCGACCTCTAAAATCCATCTTAACCTTCACCTCAGGATTTCTTTGGGTTGCAACCAACTGGTTGAACAAACAAAAGCGGACCAGCATCTCTGAGGCGCAGCATTTCACACTCGAGTAGAGGCAGAGGACGGGCCTTTAATGACACACAGTCATCTCAGTCACCTAGAATGAGCACGCAGCGCTGGAAATAGACCGGAAACTCAGCCTCTGCACGGGCCAGAAACCTGGTGATGCCTGCCTGTCTGCCTGCCAAGCCAATCCTGCCACTGTGGAGAGAGACAAACCCCCAACTATGTCTCAATCATACAAACCGAACATGATCGAAGCATGTTATTCACTGGACTATAATGCTGACACCATCACTGAGAGGAGCAAACAGCACACTTCAGCCAGCCGATGTGCTGTCCACTGATGTGTGATAACACTGTAGATGGCACAAAGCCCATCCTCGGATTGTCTGTCCGTGTGTGCAGCGACCAACAAGACACAACAATCACTGGATGACAAAAACATCATCAGAAACAAGAGAACATCTCTAAAAGACGAGGAATAAACAGGACTCACAGTTGAGAATAACTTCTACTGCAAATGTCGACATTGGTTCCAATACTTCATGCTTTTTAACAGTGCAGTATAAATCTATAAAGTGATATTAGGTGCTGCTGGAAAATATATTTTTCCATACAACATATAGTATATGAGGTCACCAAGGAGTATTGTGCACAACAGTAATTAAGGTTGCAGCTGTGGTAATACCAATGACAGTAGTACCACGAGATACAAGCTGTTTTTAGAGATACAAGTCATTGTTCTGTCCATATTTTTGTTCGAGGTTTCTACAGTATCTATCTATCTATCTATCTATCTATCTATCTATCTATCTATCTATCTATCTATCTATCTATCTATCTATCTATCTATCTATCTATCTATCTATCTATCTATCTATCTATCTATCTATCTATCTATCTGCTTGTCTGTCTGTCTGTCTGTCTGTGTGTATGTGTGTGTATGTATATATGTATATACTGTGTGTATATATATATATATATATAAATATGTATATACACAGTGTATATATATATATATATACACACACACACATATATATATATATACATACATATATATATAATGTATATAAAATTAATAATGCACAAGAAAGAACTGCATGTCTACTGGTTGGAAAAAAAACGTTTTTCCTCATAATTTAGGAGTTGTTTTTTTTCAAGATTGGAATAGATTAAAATGATTATGGTTAAAAATGGTTATTTTGAATGGGGATATGATTACGAGCTCAGTCATGGAATGAATGACACTTTTATGAAAGGAGAATCATTGACCATCCTAAATACAACGACATTGTGTTTGGAGGAAATGGTGACGTATACTGTCCACTATTACAACTTGAATATGATTGGACAAACATTTTTGAATGAACCAATGGTTGAGAAAGAATATCATCATTAAATTTCTAAATTTAACCATTTTATACTCCGGATACACAATTTTCTAGTTATCCGTTTTCTTTTTGCTTAATGTATCTAAAACTACTATGGTCCTACAAAAAGTACTATAGTCGTACTATAGTAACCACTGTTATTGTGTTTAAAGCAGCAGAAATTTGAAATGCACAAAGAAATATAAAAAATCAAAATGGGTTGTTGTTTATAGTTGCTTAACTGCTTATTCTAATTCTATTCTAGTGCGGATTTGTTCCAATCAGATCTTGTAAGTATGGATCTCCCTGATTATTTATAATTGATGTCAGTACCTACCCTGAAAAACTGCAGTAGTCAATCCCTCATACCAGAACCCTGCTGGTTCTGGTATGAGGGATTGAGGGATTGATAAATTTATCACCAAATTAATTTAAGATTAGGGAAAACTTGATAAGACTTTGGTCACTTATTGAGGCTCAATCCTGAGCCCTCATAAGCCCTCATTTTTAAGTTTCAGATGTAAATCTCTAATGCCTTTGACTTGTCTGCACATTAAACATGAAGTATAGGTCACTTATGTTGTATTAATACTGAGTGCTTTCTTATTGATTGTGCTTCTTTGCCAGTAGAAGCGACATGGTTGGTGTGCATTTTGGAAACAAGCCATTTGATACATAAAGTAACTCACCTGCACTTCTGAGCAAAGACTTCAAGTATTTAAACCATCCCCAAACCCACACACACCCACACACCAGCACTGCTTTCCCTGTCTTCCACTAGTCTGCTTTGACAAAGGGAGTGAAGGCAAGCAGCGCTGGGGTTAGGGCTCCAGTCTCCTAATGAGCTTCTCTGTTCCAGTATGTTGCATAAACCCATTACTTCCCAGCACATTACCTCATTCATTTCTTATATATGGATAGCTTCCTCTCTTTCCCAAGAGCATGGCATTTCACACACAGCTCAGGGTATTCTGCATGCACTAGTGCAGCCTCACTGTAAAAACTCCATTATGCTTCACACAGCCGTTTAGTTGACCCTGAGATATCAAGCAAAAAAAGATACTCTACGTGCAGCAGATCTATAATTCAGAGAAATGACACAAAGAAAAAAACAGGAGAGAGGGGGAAAATGTTTCTACTTGCAGTTGCATTAGCTCAGTCTTTGGCAATTATTGCGGTGTTGGTTGAAAGATGCAGGTAGTGGTGGGCTCCTGTGCCTCAAGGTAATCCAAGGCTGCAACTCACAAAATCTTCACACTGTCTCTCGGTTAGCATGATGGTGGAGCATAGGAAAGTCTCAAATAAATACAGACACAAATGATAACCACTTCTCCACAGGATGGAATTTGTAAATATTGTGCATTTACGCAAATGCTCCTTCATCACTAAGTTTCTTTCGTTGAAGATTATGCTAATCTGATTTCTACATAATTTAATAGAACGGCTGGGTACAGGTGAGTGATTGATCAAGGAAGTTTTTTCTGTATTTACACAAGATATTGTGGAAAGGTGGAGAATTGGCTAAGGAAGCTAAATACAGGTAGTCCTCAGCGTACGGACTTTCGACTTACAAACATTTGACTTACGAACATTTGGAGATACAAACAAATGTACGTCACCATATGCGCCTATTGTCCTGCAGTTCCGCTTTCTGCCACAACCCTCACCGCACAGCACCAGTGGGTTCACACATCTCCAACAATCATCTCCCCCTCTTGTTGTTGTATGTTGTTGTCTCTGTGAGCATCTTAGAGCGTCAAGCTTCGTACGTTGGACACTTTATTGTTAATCATGGATGATAATGCAAAGGCTAGTGAAGATAGTGGTAGTGGTGACCATTTCTCTGATTACAACTCTGATTCTGTCCAACAATAACTCCTCCTCCTCTTCCTTTGCTCTAGAGATAAGTCACATGCTACATGCTATGGTACAGTGACGTGCTGTGAGGTTCACAGTCTTTACGCACCAACGTTAAATCAGATCAGTTGTACGAGTTGTATGTGTCATGTTTGCCAGTAAAATAGCAGCCTGACATTAAAAAAATCATTTAGGACTTCTTTTATTATTTAGCAAAAGAAGACAAATGTCGGGCTTAAATATCCGCTTCAAACTTCAGATCAGGAAATAAACTGCCCTGTGAGAACTGAGTGGTACATTCATAATGAATTTAACCAGTTTTTAATCCCACTCTGTCTGGTTCGTAGAACTGACTTTAACGTCAGTGCCTCAACGCCGTGAACCTCACGGCATGTCACTGCTACAGTACCATACAATGGATCGTTAACACCATGTTGGATACGCTTAAAAAACTGGTAGAGAGTTCATTGAAGAGTCTTCTTCTTCTTCTCCTCAATTCATCTTACGAACAACCTCTCGGAATCGTGTTTGTATGTTGAGGACTACCTGAATATAAGTAGAACCACTCAGCCCCGGTGGTTTATAACCTCCACGTATTAACATTATACTTCACTTGTCATTTCCAATGGCTAGTTTTCCTTTTTTTTTTTTAACTACTACCATACAGTTCATCGCTGCTTGCAGCCAATTCACTGTCAGCTCCATCAAATAAAGTCAAGATTGCAAGTTTCACTGATCTTAGTGATCAAAAGTGACCAAATGAACACAACTGGAATTACTCTTTTCCTCATCGTATACTTGAAAACTTCCTCTCAGTGCTTCTCATTTGAAGTTTTTCCTCACTGTTAGGCTAATGTTAAAGAGGTCCATACTTCTTGCACCAACATTTTATCTAAGAGCTGGAATCGGTCAATTTTTTACATGTGAGGACACGTGAGGTTGACTGATGATATATAAAAAAATAAAAGGTAGACAAGTTTACATTAATGAAGTGGTTCTAAAAGCATGATTATGTTTCTCATATGTGAAAACGCACATCTGTTTAACTCTGTTTAATGCTTGTTAAAAAAAAATTAAAGGGAAAGGACGCAATGTGATGACATGAATGATTTGGTTGTTGTGAAAAATAGTTCTTCATAAATTGTAGGCATGAGGAACAATGTTGCATATTGGGTTCTTTTACCCATAAATACTTACAGTACATCTGTTAAATTGAAGTTACAAATGTTTTCTGGCAATAAAGGATTGTTGTGTAACAACACATTTCTACAAATCTGATCCACCTTTCACCCAAACTAAAAGACGTCTTGTCTGACTCAGTTCATCGCAATGACTCTGATAGACAAACAAGAAAACCACAGGTCAAAATTCAATGTTTTATTTCTTGTATTATATCAAAGAATTAAACACATGCATATTTAGCTTTGAGTGTTACACAAATGAATGCATAAATCCTCCAAATCGCTACTGACAGGAATGTGGAGACACTTTGGCCCACACTTGTGCAAATCACAGTCAAAGACGTAACGGTCTGTCATGTAGCAAACTGTGCTATAGAGGGAGTTGATTGATTGTAGATGCTGTATAAATCAGTTATCAATTAGGTTCTGCTAATCTTTTCAGAAAATATTTATGTCTTTGGAGGACAATATAAAATAACTGCGACAGCTCCATTGTGTGTCACAAACCGATTACACACGTGTTAACTCACAGAAGGATTTATTCAAATTCGCCGACACCTTTGCTGGAAATCGTTTGGGCCTTAATTTCATCTCGGTGTCAGAACACTTTATTTTGTCACCATAAATCAACAGTGAGCCCAGAAACAATGGGCCTATTTCTCAAGCAGCAGCAGTCATTCAACGCGGCGGAGGGAGACTGTGACTTTGAATAAAGTACTCAATATGGCACGAGTGTTTACATGGATATCAATATTTAATCAGAGTTAAAGGCAGCAGAAATTTGCAGAGACAACGGGTTGAGTTTATATGGAACAGTTGCATGATTTCTTTGGCTCTTAAATGAAAAAATAAACAACAACATCAGATCCAGGACAAGTTGGAGTCTGTGCGCTGAGCCAAGATCTAACATTTTCTTACAATACAAGTGATGATGAGACTTCTATGGCAACCAGCACGTCTGACGCTCAGGAAATTTTAATCAGAGCCATTTGGACTGGGTTAGCACTCTGACCACAGGCCCCACACATCAATCAAAGCAAACACTGTGAGCAAATGTGTCCTGCGCTATAATTGGATGCAGCCCTTTTTTTTCTGGTGGCAGTGTACGCAGTGCTGGAAAACTGTAATGCAACCCGCAACCTGTTTGAAAAGGGAATGTCTGCATTATGAAATCCATATGAACGCTTCAGTTCTCCTCCAAGTTTCCTTTAGAAAAATAAAAAAGAACCTCTAATAAATTGCCTTGCAAAACTGTCACTGTTTCTCTCTTCCTTCAGGAGCGAGATGTGAGGCTTGGCTCGGCTACTGTCCTCTGCATGTGGCTGCCTTCTCTCCTCTTCTCTCCTCTTCCTAAGTTAAAGCGCAACATCAAAAATCCAAGCTTCAATAATTGAGGAAGAGACTGCAGGGTACTGCGCTTGGGCTGCCTTGATGTGAAGTGTCCTTAAAAGATGCATGGATGCCTCCCCAGAGGGAGATGGAAGGGCTTCATGGAGCCAAGGCCCTGTACACTTAAAGATTATGTGTGCATCCGCTAAAGCAAGATGACCAGAAAAATGCTCAGAGGACCATTATTCTCTGCAGAGCGGTTTGAGGGATGGGCACCAAGCTGATAAGATACTATCAATATTCATGCCTCTAAATCAATTATATCCCCATGTACTTCAAATGCAAATCATTTGGCCAGCTAGACATTTTCAGAGTGACTGTGCAGACTGCAATAATTGAATGCAGGATATACAAAGCTAAGCAAACAAGCACTTAGCCACAGACTTAGCTTTAGAGGAAGAGCGATAAGAATTCCAGTAAACATAAATGTGTCAGCTGTTTACAGCGAGCACGTACTTGCATCTCCTAGTTAACTCGGACAGCCTGGCTGAAGCTCGGGCTCTGCCTTTAAAATGTAATCTCTGACTCTGTTTCACTTTCTCAACCCGCCATTAAGGATAGAGCCTAAATTATTGATCCCCTGCCTTCATCAGCATAGCAGTCACGTCCGAGCACAGGAGATCTAACTCCGGCTGTGTCCCCACGCTCCAGCCACTGAAATAATTAGGAGGAGTTCTCATTAAGGGAGAATGAAAGGTTGAGATACGAAGGAGGAGAGAGCAGCCCTGGGGACATTCTGGGTGTTTAATGTCTTCCCATGGGCCTCAAGATCATTCTGATCAAATCCTGAGGCTTCATCTAAAGGCGTCAGGCTTAGGAACATACACATGCTGCGTGGACACAAATAATACATCAAGAGAGGGGAGCAATGCATAAATAAAGACACTGCAACCAAATTAATAATAAATTGTTAGGACTGGATCAATAGCACCACAGCATCACCTCTGCTGCATAAATAAGGTGGGGGAAAAAAAACACAGGAAATGTAGAAACTGAGTGAATGAAGTGAAGCATTCCCTGCTCAGCTTATTTTATTTTAGCTGCTAAGGGAATCCACAGGGCTTCGGTGCCTCAAGGTAGTTTCCTTCTTAATGCTCGGTGAATCATACAGCCCACAAGTTTACACTGTGTCAGGACGGGTGTATGTCTGTGTGCTTGTTGCTGCACACAGAATGCAAAAGGTTGACTCGGAACAGAAAGGATGAATTTAAAAAATGAACAGAACAATAATGAATATTTGATTTGGCAACTATTTATGGAAGCCGGAAAAGAGTTTTCAATGTGGCAGCCAGAAATAACAAAAATGTTCTGTTTGCCAAACCCACAGAGATCCAAGACTTGTGACCGAAATGGGACGAAAAAAAGTCAGCAAAATGAAGATTTCCTCATTCAATTTTCAAGATAGGAGAAATTGCATAGTCATGTCTCTTTGCAGAAGTCACCGAGCAGAAGCCGTAAACTGAGTTTGTAAAGGAACCAACTGGGGAATGTGCACGCCACAGTTACATTCGTGCCAAAATGGCTTTCACAACGACTAGTGAAGTCCATGAATCATTTTGTCACATTGTGCTTTCAGTGTCGTCTCGTCTCACGCTGCGACTCCTGAGCTTTCTAAGTGGCTCGGTGTCGAGGCCACACCCCTCGTTAGTGGGGAGGGTTCATTATGCAAATGATCCTGCTGGAGCGGTATCAACGAGGCGCACGCTCCGTTATCATTTTCTGCCGCCGGGGCTCTTCTTCTCCCCGATCGCTCATACGGAATCATGGCCTAATAGCATCCCATTAACATAATTGCCAGCACAACTAGTGTTCCGTGTCTCAGAGCCACTCTGCTGCTCTGCCAGCTGAAAAAGAGAGAAGAGGATGGGTGAGGGTGAGGATGAAGGGGGGGTGGAAAGAAATTTAATTAAGCCAACACTTTGGCCACTCCCTCCCACAGTAGATGTCTGGGTTTTTTTTGTTGTTGTTTTTGTTTGTTTGTTTGTTTTCTAAAGACGAGAGGGCACGCTTTTGTTTTTTGAGACCTTGAGAATCTCCCCGTGCCGCCGACGAGCAGCCGAGGTGCTCAATATTCCGCTGATGAGCTCACAGCAGATGCCAGAATCATGTCCAAACCCAGTCTGCCAGGCAAAATAAAATCCCCATTATTTTTTAATTAATGCTTAATTAAAATATATTACAGCGCAGATTCCGCAAATCTCTCCTAATGTGAAGATGTGTCCCATTCAAGCATATTTATACATCTTTAATTAACACGGCAAATTCTTTGAGTCTAACTAGCGATGGCTTTGCCATGGTGGTCTTCAACCTGGCAGCGACTGTGAAGAGAGGAGATGTTGGGAAGGAGGCCCTTCAGACGCTCCAACACAACAGCTGACTGAAACCGTACTAAGTGAACTCGGCAAGAACCTCCTTTAGCCGTGGCCCAACCGTTGTACAGTCAGTCCATTACGGCACTGCAGCCTCAGCTACGGCGGTGAAGGGGAAGTAGATGCAGCAGGGAGCCATAATCATGTACTGCGCCTTCTCTGCACACTGCCATTACCACGCCCCCAGCTCTCCTCTCCGCACAGCCACCCGTGTTGCTCTGATGAATTGATTGACACCATTTTCCATCTTCCAGTGTTGTCGGTGAGAGAGAGAGAGAGAGAGAGAGAGAGAGAGAGAGAGAGAGAGAGAGAGAGAGAGAGAGAGAGAGAGAGAGAGAGAGCCACACAGGGAGGCCTGCTCCTCTGACAGTCAGGCATCAACAGCAACAGCAGCTCCCCTCTGAAGGGTCTCCACTGGGGGGAACGGGTGGACACGGTCTCGCTTAACACTGGTGTGACCCCCTCAAAAAAGCACCACACATGTTTTAATACAAGGATACGCACCTCCCAGATTGTAAATGTTCAACATAACAGCTCCATTCATTTGGGGGTGAATGTGAGAAATCAGCTTTCCCACAGCAGCCTCCCAGCAATAACACGTCTGGCCTCGTTACGCTGATCACACTGACAACTAAATAATCACAATTAGCAGTCACCCAGGCATCTTTGCTGCTGTTAATATCATTCCCCCAATTTATCCAGGAGATCCCAAATGTTAAAAGCAACAAATCTTCATCAAGTCACACGTGTTACTCATGAACCAAAGGCAGTGTTAAAAACAGTGCATCGACATCAAAACAGCTCTTGTAGTCCAGGATCAAACTCCCGCCTACACCAGAGAGGCGTTTTTGCTTGGCATTGTATTATTTTCTAATTCAGAGGCTAAGGGTTCAAATTGTTTGTTTGTTCTTAATGATCAGGGGCAAAAGTAACACTTTTAAAATCGCTTTAAACAAATTCCTGCACTGAACAGTTTCAGTAATGAAACACAGAGGCTCACAGGCAATGAAATAAACATACAAACAAGAGCAGATTCCTCTTTTCCCAGGCTGTTATAATTTGACACCTTGAGCTGGGGTAACTAGGTGGGGAGTGAGGAGCCGCAGAGGAATTCATTAGGCGCACCACTGCAGGGTCCTGGCTAGGAGCGTTAATGACATTGGAGGATAGGGAAACGAGACAGCCCAGACGCCAAATGAAATAAACATGAGGACTGTCAGTTCTGACAGCACCAGCAAAGGGGACAGAGTCATTTGGGCCAGAGACCTTCAGCCCAGAAGATCAGACCAGACGCTTTATGGACCAAAACAATATTAGTGTGGCGCACAATCATCTACAGCAGGCCCTTAGATTCACATTGACAGTATGTGTGTGTGTGTGTGTGTGTGTGTGTGTATGTGTATGTGTGTATGCCTGCATTGATCTTCCCCGGCTTCACTCCTCATATCATTTAAAATATCCATCACTTGCACTCCTGTAGTATTCAGATACACGACTGCAATTAAATTATTAATGTCACAGCATCCCACCCCCACACGACCTCCCCCATACAAACTGCACCCCTAATGTGGCTGCTGAAAGACATTAAGTACACAGCAATCTTTGTCTGGCTTCACCACAGATCAATGTATATGACTACAAAAATAACACAGAGAAAAAAACAGCGATGCTAGCCACAGAACGAGATGCAGATTAGTTGTTTGGCTTTGACCGTTTGATGTAATGCTTTTAAATATAAAATGTCATGCTGTGGCAGGTAGAACAGCAGCAGAATATAGACAATTTACATCAAAAAATCTATTTCACTCTTTGTTACTGTCTTCTCATAGAGAGGATGAAACTAGTTTAGTCACAAACATAAAAAACAAGCATTGAATAGTCCCACTATGGGTGCACTTCACTAATGATAGACAGGTCGAAAGTTGTTCCTGTTGGCAGTTCTTGTTGCATATCTGGGAAAAAAAAAATTGTAATTAATAAAAAAGTATTTAAAAAAAAGTCTAGAATTCTGAAAACAGGTAGGTGAAAGGTGTTTGCAATGAATTTGGTGAAAAGATATTCATCAGTTTTTGAGTTAGGCACCACAAACCATGATCTGAGATAAATACCATCCCAGAATGACCCCAACCTAGCTTGTAACCATGGAAATGAAAAAATAAGAAGGAGAAAAGAAAAGTAAAAGGAATCACTTGATATATTATAATGGGTATAGAAAGTTTAAAAGAAAAATTCGGAAAAATTCATGCTCCCAACAATTTGGACAACCCACTGATTGGCAGGATCAATAATCAATCATGTTCATGTCAATGAAAATTGACATTAATTGAAAATTGAGTAGACGGCTGATATAAATTACTACAGATTTACTACAGATGGTGGCAGCTTCTCTAATATAATAAGACAACAAACACTTGAATTCTTTAATAATAGAACTAACATCTCATTATTTGATATAATCTGAGGAATGAATGTAGGAGGAGGACAACCTTAAATTAAACCCATCCTGTCCAAAATATGAGCCTTCATATCATATAGACAAAGAATTCAGACGGAATTCTGTGAATTCATGACGAGGATCTTATATTAAAAAAAAAAAATCCAATGTGAAACAAAGACTGGATTATTTTGAACAACCAGGTCATGATTTCTATATTGACACGTTCACGCTGAGCGCTTTCAAACACTTTTTTTGGTCACTATTTAATTCTATTACATATGTGAGAAGAAATTTCCAAATGCACAATTAAAAAAAACAAACAGTTAAACTCACACTAAAATAATTTGAATATTATAAGAGATAAGAGGAAAACATTCCTTTTGTGTGTTTGTGTGTGTGTGTGTGTGTGTGTGTGTGTGCACGCGTGGGGGTGGGTGGGTGGGTGGGGTTATGGGAGACTGACTGTGAAGGGACTTTAGGAAATGCATCTTATCTATAGCTTCGACTCTTATTACCAGTGCTTAGTAAACAACACTGATATGTTCTGGTACTGTCATTGTGTTTAAATGGTTTTTCAAACTGCGGTTTGGCTCACTTTCATCCAAAATAACATCTAGACAATTTTTAGTGGAAACAAACAGGAAAAGGAGCTAACAAGCTAACAAGAATTCCTCATGAAATTCCTGGAACTCTCAAGGCTGAAGCTTCATAGTCAAAATATAATATGGCAGATTCCACTGTGGCTCCTTTTGTACAATTAGTGAAAGACTGTTGTCAGCTAAAAGAACCACACAAAGAAACAACAATGCTTACAAAGGAACAAGTAATTCTTCACAAGCATGACTGAGTACGGTCCGTGTTTGTAAGGCCTCCTCTCTGGAGTCTTTCATCGCCGTTCCTCAAAGGACACAATGAAGCTGTCAGTCAGGGCGTCAGTCCGTCAGGATGCAGCCCCGTCTGTCCTGCTCCTAGACTGGGAGCGTCTCCTCTGGTGGATGCTCCGTGTCCGGCACGCTGGTGGAGCTCCGGTCTCTGGCGACATGGCGACTGTGGACGGATGGCAAATATGACCCTTCCCTCCATGTTGCTCAGCTAGAAGTATGTGGCTCTGTTGCAGCAGACATCTGCCTGGATGAGGAGGAGGAGGAGGAGGAGGGACGACGGGTTGCTGACACCTGTCTCTCCCAAGAAGAGCCCGCCATTGTGACGTGGGAGTCTGGTCTGGCTGTCGGGGATGGGCCCGGGACGCGAATGACAGGGGCCCTGACAGGGGCCAGAATGCATGCTGGGAGCAACACCGTAGTCCAACACAAACAAGACTTCAGCTGCCTTCGCTGGGCCTGCAGTGAAACCCACAGCTGGCAGCTGAGAAGCATCAGTCTGTGTGCACTTAAAGCAGCGCTGGGAGCCACCGGATTCTCAACCATCCTAATTACTGTTGCATGGATGGACCTCCAAAAACAAAAACACAGAAAATCAAACGCAGATTCAGTTTTACATCCATGGCAAAAAGGCTCCACGCCTCTCTGAAGACTTCAAACTCCACACAAGAGTGTTCTGTGCTGCTATGCTCCCCCATCTTGGCACACTTCTACTTTTTGAGGCCCATCCCAAAGCAGACGCCCCCTAATTGTTATCAGGCTTGTGTTGAGACAGATAAAAAACTCCCCCTGAGCTGGTCAGTCGTCTCACAAATAAGAGGCCGACGCGGTATACATGTCTGGATACAGCATGGAGGTATCGGCGGCTCTGCTCGCCTCTGACCACAGTAGAACAATATGACAAATTGGCCTAGTTTCCCTTTTAATTAATCATGCTTGCTGACAGCTACCTGTGCCACACGTCATCATTAGCAGAGAGGAGAGTAAGCCCCAGCTACATATGATAACAGAGGAGGATACACCTCATCAACCAATTCTCCTCCATTTATTTTTAACAGCAACAAAGCAACCACAGAGGGAATATGTCACACCTACACCTCATAAAATCTTTAGGTAGATATATTTACTTGTTTACTTGTCACTCATTGTGAGATTCATGTTCACGCTACTTCAATTTCATAATTCCTTATACC
Organism: Antennarius striatus; assembly: GCF_040054535.1. Taxonomy (NCBI): domain Eukaryota; kingdom Metazoa; phylum Chordata; class Actinopteri; order Lophiiformes; family Antennariidae; genus Antennarius; species Antennarius striatus. The sequence goes on along the minus strand of NC_090782.1, from coordinate 13,955,972 downwards.
CAAAAAAAACCCCAGCTTAAATGCAAGATTTGTTTTCCTAAGTAATGATGAATAAAAAATAAAATAAAATAAATAATACCGTTGATTTTCAAAAAGCTTTTTAACCGGTGGATTAAATCAGTGATTTGTCTGACTTAAAAATGCTGCAAAATTATTAATTTATTTGTTTAGTGATACACACAAATTTCCTGAACTGCATAGAAAGTAGTGATTGAGTCAAGGGTTGTGATCAGTGCAAAAGCAGATTCCACTGTTCCACTATCAAAAGACAAGAACATTTTCACTTTTTATGCATATGATGGTAAATATTTCACGACAATGTTCCTACAGTTACTTTTTTTTAAAAAATCATGACAATAAAACTATGACTGTAAAATACCACAATGTCAAGTGGACACTACGACTATTACGTTTTGGTTTAACTGTCAGAAACACATAAAAGTAAAGTAACACATTAAAATTAATTTATCATGCTATTAACCTCCAACGATCTACCAACTTTTACCAACTAAGCGTTATAAAGAAGGTGGCCCTACGAAACAAATCACAACACACAGGATTCCATACATCCTGATATTCTGTCTGTAGTTACTTTGGTTTTGATTTCTTTCTGTGTGCAGTCTGCCTGTTCTCCCCGTGTCTGTGTGGGTTCTTTATGAGTTCTTCAGATTCCTCCCAATTTCAGAAACATGCAGCTTAGCATGAAATGGTCACACCACAATTGTCCGTCGGTGTGAACTTTACTGTATGTCTTTTATGTGTCCCTGCGTTGAGCTGCCGTCTCATCTGGAGTGTAACCAGCCTTTCAATCGCAGGCAGCTGGGATAGGGTCCAGCAGAACCAATGAGCGGCTGCAGAGGAGGCAATAAAGATCATCTCATCGTCGTGGAAATGAACGAATGGAGTTATTTTGGTGTTTGAGGTTGAAACACAAAATTATCAAGGTTCATGATTATTTTGTATGTAAATTTTTTTATTTGGAGAATCAATGCAGTTTCCACCAAATGAATAATAATTGTATCAATAATTTCTTGTGATCCTAAATTACTAGTGATGTTTTGCATTTGTATACGTTCAGGTTTGCCTTAGGAGGAAGTGGCTTGAATAAAATAACAGACATCCTTGCCCAAGCTGTCTGACTACCCATCAGTCTTTGTGGTGAAGGGAAAACTAAAGAAGACCAAAATTGAACCAACCTGAAAATGAACCCTATGAACCCAAATGACAGGGTTTAAATGACCTCCCTCTGCATGAGATTCCATTGTTCAATTATTTTGGACAACCATCTGTGTGCCTTCTATCACAATGAAAGAATGAATTTAATTAAAGGGGGACACCACTGTCCACAAAATGGCCCACAGAAACACGTGTGACAACAAAAGTCATTGTTCCAGTCTCTCATTCAGAACTGATGCCGCCTCTGAGGACCCAGGATGCCTACGGATGATTGACAGCTCCATCCTTATAGGGGCCATGCAACAGAACGATAGAGGCCATCCCCACCCACTGAGCTGAAAGCGTTTGGAGAGCAGCAGCGAATCATTGAGATAAAAAAAAAAAAATTTAAAAAGCAAAATCCGCCATTTTTAAGAGAAATGAGGAAAAAATATATTTATCTCAGATATATAGATTCTAATCTATATTCAGGGAAACCAATTCCCTCACAGCAAATCCTCCGTCAGCTCAGGTTTTACCTTCCATGCAAGAATTTTTACAGCCATCCATATGTTGTTTAACACAAAGTATTTGCTCTTATCTTTCTCATAAAGAGATTACCAGCTTAATAAGGCAATAAACACCTTGTAACATCCAGGATTCCGCATACTGAGATCAGGTTCCCAGAATGTGCAAATAAACACACTGGATTGTTGTCGAGCTTCCATCAGCAAAGGAAGGATATTCAGGTAGAATAGATGCTGTGCCTGTGGAAAGAGGGTTGATGGATATCATCTAAAACATGATAAAATAAGCTGGTAGGGTAATAGCTTTCCTGAACTCACATTAATAAATGTTCCACGGGCTGTGCTGACATGGTTAAAAATGAAGAGAAATGTAGCAATGTAAAATTCTCTACAAGCTGTTAATATTTAATGAGTAGCCATTCTGACACTGTCAGTAGATACCTAATTTGTATGGCATGCAAGGAGAAGGGAAAGGAAGGGAAAAAAAACCCAGGGAAGAGTGGGTAGAAAGAATGGAGAATATAAGATAAAGGTAGATAAATGTCTCCAGAAAGACTTCAGCATGCACCCAGCCGGCTGACAGCAAATTTTTTGGAAGTCAGCATAGTACAAAGAACATTGGAAATGGCCCATTTAACAGCACTGTACTCCACTCCCAGTCGATGCCACCATTTGCATACTTCATATCAGATGAAGATGGATGGTGAAAATCAATGTCACTGAGATGAGCGTTTTATCAAGGTTATGCTATCCTCCAAACTCCTAAAACCTCTTTATCTCATCTCTGTTGTCGGAATATTAACTTATCAACACAATCTCTTACAGCGGAGAACGGAGGAGTGCAAATCTATCAGCAGTGATGACAGAGCGGCTCTGGCTTCAGGAACAACAAATAATTATTTGATATTATTAGTAACCGTCTGATGCAGCTCCTTCACTAAATGGACATAATGTTAGAGTTGAAATGTCTGATCCCTCTGACTCTAGAAGCTGGTGAACAATTTTTCCCAGTGACGAAATGGCATTAACAAAATTGGAAAACTATAATCCTAACAGTTCCTCTTTTTTCCCTAATTTCAGTATTAGCTTCAGCTTCAATTTACTATCTGAGACTGATCAACAGCTAACGCAGGTAGCAGATACTAAATTACTGCTTCACGGTACTGTATATCTTTAAACGTAACAATTTACAAATCCAAAGTTTAAAATGACAAATATGAGCAAATAGACACAAGTGGAGGTTTTTTTTGTCTTTGGTCTGAATGCGGATGTGAATTATCTGTGTGTAGAATGTGCTGCAGATTCAAAGTAAATTTAATAGATCCAACAGATTTAAATATGTGTTCACAAGAGTTTGTCTATTTTGATTTCCTGATTTTGTTTGGTCCTGGCAGAGGTGGGCGTTGCACTGAGCACCATCATTGGTTTGAATTTATGGCTACAGGTGAATTAAAGAAAAGCAATTCCTTGGTTTTTCATCCACGTGATTGGATGTGTCTCAAAAAAATGAAATGATGCTAGATTACATTTTACTATTATTCACAGCACAGCAGCAGCATACAGTTTGAACAGCCGTTGTTATTCCTGCGTGGATGTAGCAGTAACCCTTTAAAAGTAGTAATGGCCTGGGATTCTCTGCTCAGATCACAACCTGTGGAGCTCTACAGTCTGCGCCTGGTGAAACATCATTATACCTCCCTCGCTGTCAGGACACAGAAACCTTCCCTTTGTCTGCATGATTAGCTTCTGGTTCCTCATTACAGAGGTGATGACTGAACTTCCATTTCAAGCCTTTGTGACTCCCACCTTTACTTCACTCCACTAGTCATAAAAATGTCATGGCAGCTATAGAGAGCACAGGCCATGCTAAGATCTAACAGGAATCGCACGCTCAGTGCCAAATCCAACAGCTATGGCCGGTGTGTTACAGTCTGAAGGTCACCAAGGAATATCTACATGTGACTTTATACATGCTCACCCCTTCCAACGTCCTGACATCAGCCTGAAAGTGACTTCAACCAAGCGCACATCCTCCGTTTGCTCTACTGGTGTAATGTTCCATCGCTGAGAGAAAATGACAGACCATTCATAAAACAGGAAGAGGAGCTAACTACATTAAGCATAAGCTATTTCTGGAGGAGGATGTCTGCAAATAACAAAGACCTGTCAAACTTGAACACAGTGAAACAAAATCACTTGAAAAAAAAAAAAAAAAAAAGGCTGCGTCGGTGCAGAACTGCTAACTTTTACATCCGTGAGCGTCGCTGCTGTGACCCCTGCTGATGCCGCAGGTGAACACATGCCATGCTTTAAGTGCCCCACCATGTTGCTGGTGTTAGAGCTGGGAACACTTCCAACACTACAGTGCATTTCTGCTATGTAACATTTGTTTCCTTTCAGGGGGGGTGCGGGGCCCCAACATGGGCCTACATTTTTCTGTCCTGCCACATTGCATGACAGTTTATTTTGGGAAGCGCAGGTTGGCACCTGAGACACAAAGCTGACAAAGCACTCGTTGTCACTTCAATGAGGCCAGTTGGTGCCGTGACAATGCCGCTGGCCGCGTCGCGCTACAAGATGGACAACACTGTGCTGCATATCTTGGCAAAGTAGGAGATGAGGCATCAGCTGTTTGCACAATTTCATTTTCACAAGGGAAAAAAAAGCAATCTCTAAATCCAAGAGTGTTGCAGGAGGGATTCCAACTCAGATTACTGAACATACATAAAATCTGAGCTGCTGTGATGGACCAGTCTCTAGTTCAGGGTGTTTTCCTGGCTCCCACCCAACGCATGCTAGAAATAGACCAGGATCAACCAGCTACCTTAACAGACGGACAACAGTCATATGAATGAAAAACAAGCAATGCTAAATTATACTTATTATAATTATCAGAAAAGAAGGGATGTATACGACAACTAATGATCGTTTTTGATCGAATTTAAATGTATTCATTATTCATCAAAACAGAAAAAAATGTTGTGATGTAAAACAACTATCAATATCAGTCATGATTCTCACATGATTCTGGCAACATGGGAAAAACTCTTTAAATATATCTTTAATCTACACGCGCAAACAGGCTACAAAGATAAAGAGTTTTCCAGTCGAGCAGTAGTGTAAAAGAACCTCCCATGTGAACACAGTGTGTTGGTGCTGAAATGATATATCACATCGCTCTAATTCAAATAATAAAAATGATGGGAAATGAACTTTTTTTTCCTTTAGCAGATCTCACAACTAACAAGTAACTGTGTGTAAAATAATAATAGTGAGCCAACAGAAAATGTGCATTTTTATTTTGAAACATTCAACCTACTCATTGTCTCCATTTGAATTAATTAAACCTTGTAAACCAGCAACAAAATTGTATATTAAAAGCTAAGATTAAAAAAGCAATTTAGTGTCTGCTGTGGGAATCCACCATAGTACATAACACACACACCCAAGTCCTTGTAATAATTAGAATGGAAACTCTGATATTTTCTAACATATTCACAGTAATGCAGTTGTACTTTTCCATAAGAATATTGTAAACTACATTTACTGTACATTTACAGTCCGGATACAGACACACTTTAATATTAGGCATATTTCTTCATAATCACCCCTGTGAGGATGTTTTTATTGCAGCCGATGGAATGACAAAGAGACGAGTAGCAGCAGTGGAATTGCAGCCCACATTAGCTCAGCCAATAATGAGGCTTCGCTGGATGCTTAATGTTTCTCTGTGAGGAGGCCCGCCGGTGGAGAGGAGTCAGCAGATCTGTGGATGCCACTGCTGCCAGTCACAGTAATCAAAGCAATATTTACGATCCACGGTGCGCGCTTGCGTGATAACTTATAGCAAGAGTTTCCCAGCAGTGGATATTTTAAAATCCTCCTTTCCAGAAAATGAAGTGTTGTATAAATACACAACCTGACACTCACTCCAGGAGAGAACAGCGAACGCGTATCGTGTTTCTCATAATTCAGTGGGGACTGAGTGCAGATAAGATTACGGCTGCTTCAAAACCACACGTGAACTAAAACCTGTCCACACACACACACACACACACACACACACACACACACACACACACACACACACACACAAACACACATGCAAACACACTTCTACTGTAAAGTGACAGAGCAACTGCTTTGCTGTGTTAAATATCAGATGCAAATGAAAAGAGAAAATCTATCATGACTCTAATGTGGCCTGATAGGAGGGGGCGCACTCTCCTCTGAGGAGCCGAGCGGTGTGAGGAGGGTGATGTATGGAGGAGTTGGATGAGAGGTGAAAAGCGTAGCGAGACGGACGAAGGGAGGGGTGTATTGCTCCGAGGAAGGGGGTGGGGGTGGGGTGGGGGTGGGGGGGGGCAGCACGTAGTCCTGCCAGACTCCTGAGAGCCCAGGGCAAAAGTGGAATAAATGTTGATTAGTGTTGATTTTGTCCAACGAGCACCCGGCAACTGACAGTGGGACTAAGCTGCAGCGAAAGGGAACCATTAATCTTGGTCTGGTTTAAGTAGTGTATATTAATTTGTGTCATTTCCACTACGTGGAGAGAGGCCTCTCTCTCTTTCCCTCCTTTCTTTCTCTCTCCCTCCAGTGTTTGAAAGCTGTGTCAGTTCATAGTGAGCGTACAGAGGAAGCCTGGAGGTGGCGTCTGCAAGTAGCAGCAGGGAAAAGTGGAGGAAATGAGATTCCAAACACTACATTATGGAAAGTGAACTCCTGGGGGGTTGGTATGGCAACCACATTCAAATGTGCCATTGCATGTTCAATTTAACGTGCATAACAAATTTGTAGACTTGATTAAATTCCTAACATATTAAGGAGCTGGTGTAAAAGAAGGCAGACCCAAACCTGCTGGGAGTGAGATTGCAGAGACCGCCTCGAACAAGGTGAATGGCAGGGGAGTGATATTTAAGCAGCGTGTTGAGCACAGGAGTCGACATTCAGGTAAAAGATGGAGGCCGCTGCTCTTTTACAAGTCTGCTTGGATCTCGCCTTCATTCTGTAATCTCCACACTGGCAGAGCGGCTCATGGCTCAACGCAATTTTTTTCTACAAACTGCATCCCAATGGCCTTCAGTAAGGAGGAAAAAAAAAACCCAAAAACATTCATTAGTTCAGGAAATTATTTCAGTTTGAAATGTAAAAATCATAACGTGCCGGTTCTCGTGTTTTTAGACTGACGATGTGGAAAAAAATAGATCACTTTCCTTTTACATGTGAAGTCAGGTTTAATTACCAAAGGCACTGCAGTAAGACTCCTATAATTAGGCTCCTTAATATGATTAACATGTATCAATTAGGCGACTGACAATTTGCATAATGTATAATGTAACCACATTGTTCTGTACTGTAATGGCATTAACTCACCATTTACAATGCTGTCAATCACAGAAGATACTGAGATCACCATTCGCCATTAAATTCATCCAAACGGGCCTCGTGCTATTTAATCAAAAACACTTCTCTCCACTGGTCGTCATCCTCTGAGCTGAACTAGACCCCAGCTCTTCCTCCTACTCGATGCAGGATTAAGCAGAGGGCTGGTGGAAACAGCTGTAGTGGGGAGGCTGCCCCCCACCCCCCATCCCCAACGCTGCTGTATCAGCATCAAGGAGGGAGACAAAAGCTGCACGTATCAGAGTCGTCTCTGTGTCCACCGAGGGACGGACACGAGAGGGGAGACGCAGCCCCGTGACGCTCAATTACAACCAGGATTTACATTCAGAGAAACCAACGCACACTCCGACTCCACACAACCTGGGAAATAAACCAAAAACACTCACCGTGGGCTGCATTTTTTAACGGTGACACTATTTTCAAGATAGCTAACGTGAAAATCTAAAATGAAGGCCTTTAGCTCTGGATTGTCTCACTATAGGAACAATCTGGATCAGCTGGATCAGTAATGCAGTATAGAGAAACAATCAATCAATTAATCAACAATGAATCTGTGGTTAATGGAAATTATAGCTGCAGCCCTCCTTTTGTGCTTTTTTTGGCAATATTACCGTTGGTAAATATCGCTGTTTACCAACAGCGGTTGCAGCAATATAGCTGTTGGTAAATTCTGCATTTAAATATTTGCTTGGTCCATAGAATGTAGAAACAACAGAGACAGTTTATTAAAAAAATATTATTTTGGACGGAAAATTAAGTTGTTTAAAAAAGAAAAATGAGTTGGTCATGTGAGACTTTCTTCTATCAATCTGTCACTGCTGACTGTGGGATAACACACGCACTGACTTTTAAGGTTTTATGCATCAAAAAATGATTTGATTAGTCGATAATTAAAATGAGTTACAGCGTTTAGTCAAACTAACAGTTTGGAACGACATCAAATACAAAAGCAGTTCAGCAGAGGAGCCAGAATGTTTGAATTCAGCCATTAATCACGTATACAATTCATTTTCTAATTGTGACATCCTAATTGTTTCAGCACTTCACCAGATTGCATTACATCTGATCTGATTCTACCTGATCACCATCACAGTGACATGCGGCTGACTTCAGTACAAACAGGCAGAAAGCAAGTATATGAATGGGCTGACAAGTCAATGTAATGTAAGCATCCATGCACCTTCCATAATCAGACCTCTGGCTCATTTAATCTTGTCAAACACTACTCGGCTGCCTCTGTAAAACACCACATTTTCACCCTTCAAAAAATAACATTACATCACTCGGCTAGTCATTTTTATAAATGGAGGATCCCATAGGCTTGAAACCTAACACTATACAAACACAGGCCACAAGAAAGCTGGCCTTTTGTTGAGGTTGAGGAGAAAAAAATTACACAGCAAGTCAGAGCAGCACATTTACTGAGCAGCTCAGTCAAGGAGTGGTTTTGTTTGACACTGCTAGAGATTTATGATGTTGGTGAAGTGTTTACAGAGGTCAGGGCGGCTCATTTTCCAAATCAGTTTGTCAACCATTTGCTTATCTAAAGAGAGCTTTTCATCAATCATAAAAAAAGAAAAAAAAAAAGCCCAGACATATAGAGAAAACAGCCCACCTTTCAAATATCACCTTTTTTTTCATGGATGGATGGATCACATAAAGAAAATGAAAAGCCTGAAATCTTGACCAGCCTGTTAGCTTCAGTCCAGTTCATGGAAGCCTGAGGTTTCCTGAGCCAATAGCGGCGAGTCTGTTTGGATATATATTTGGAAAGTCTCTGTGAGAGCGTCTCACAGAGACTTTCACCACCGTTGCTAGGAAGAACGCTAACACAGACAAAACCCGCTGTTCTTACCTTTGCATCACATCCTGGACATATTGAGTGGTATTATTAATATGCTTTATATATTTCATGCTCCATCTCTCCTTAGGTATGCATCGCTACACACACACACACACACACACACACACACACACACACACACACACACACACACACACACACACACACACACACACACACACACACACACACACACACACACAGAAAGAAAGAGAGAGAATCATGCATTTTGTAAGAAAAACTGTCTTTCTTTGAAGTAAAAACAACCTGAATATTCCTGGAATTGAGCTGTAAAAAGACAAAAGTGATGTCTGTCGGAAATAGAATAAAAAACAAGGCGCTGGTTTAAATGAAGTGTTCCTTCCTTCTCTTTTCCTCCCGGGTGTTGCTGAACTATTGTGCCTGTTTACCCTGCACAATATTTCTGCTGGCCTTCACTTCATCCCAGTAAAAATACACAGAGCAGGTCACAAGTTCAGGCGCTAGATCAACACTGGCATTGTGTCCTGCAGGTGCTGTCAGCTGCTCTGGGGACAGCCAGCGATGGAAAAACAACACCAGCAGCAGCGGCTCTGTGGATTCACTGGGATACGAGTCGGCTAATCGACTCGACTGCAGCTAGAGCCGAACAGCCGAGACAGACGGACCGCTGGATCAACAGGACGAGGCAGAAAGTAGCTTTGACTTTGTTTCCAAGGTAACAAAGAACAACAGCAACAAAAAATGAAAACAACACATCTAGCACCTATAATCTGTAAAAATTAATAAATTAAAACCATATTTCTTTCATTTTCACTTTCAAACATTTCACGTCACGTGGTGGAAATTCAGAGAAATTAAGAAATACTCACAATCAATTACCATAAATTAAGAAAATTTATAAATACAAACAAATGAGTCAAAAAACTCATCTCCCAATTTAACAGACTTTTAATTCATTTAAAAGCATACCTACAGTATCAGAGTAAACAACAAGATGAGTTCCACCTCTTTTAGACGAGACCATTAATATTAATGTTCACTTCAAAACTGGTTTTGTCCCAATCTTAATCCTGATGAGATTACAATCTGGATGCTTTCACCAATGAAATTGAACACCAACCAGTAAAACATTAACAGTTGGATATCAGGCTCATTTTTTGTGTCGGAGGAGGTGAAACATAATCGCAACTTCTTCTTTTTTCCCAAAGTGAAAACAAAACAAACTTTTTCAAAAAACTTGATGAAAAAAAAAAGAAAAGCCATCATTCTATTTAAGCCAGAACTGCAGAGGAACGAAGGTGAGGATGGAGATGCTCATTACGTAAATAGGCTTATTTAATCCACCATGTTTGTTTGTTGTAAATTTAAACTGATATGTAATCGAACCAATCAGTGTTAAAGTGACAGATAACTTAAATCTTAAACTCCATTTATAGCTGTTAACTTAAACAGCCAGTAAAACCACAAACTGATGTCAGAGCTGCAGCTCATATTTACAGGTCTGCAGCTGAAGGACAGGAGAACGGCTGTGCAGACAGGAAGAGGTCCATGTTGCTTTGTACTCTCTACAGAGCCGAACTTTGGATGAACTCCGAGAAGCGCCAGGGAGTGCAAAGATATGCATAACTGTGTCATACCCCCCCCCCCCCCTTCTCCAAAAACCTACCAAGACAACAGAAAAGCCGAGCTTCAAATGGGCCCCCTGCTCTCCTGGGACCGCGGCCGATTCAAGATGAACTGCCCGCTCTTGGAGGAAGGCGGCTTGGTTGAACTTCACCGAAATCATCCACGAGAGCCACCAGGAGACTCCACGTCGCTACTGAGGTCAAATACGAGCAAGTGCAACTATGGTCCATCTTCCATCTAATCCATTTCATTTCACACACTAATGAATGTGACACACAAAAAGTGCTGCCTCTCACAGCAAAACTACCATGTGTGTCTCCACAGCGTTGAGTGTGAGTCCTCCAGCACACGAGGAAAAAAAAAAAAAAAAGATGAGATGCACGCTATCAGTGTGAAAGTGTGCCGAATTCCATCTGTGCCAATTTCAAAAATGTCACGAGGAAAATGATTTGGAAACATGACTTACGCCTCCCGTGTTAGCTTATTTCTCTCCTAGCAATTATTCAGCTGACATGCTCCCTCACAACTGCTCTAATAGAGAGACACACTACAGAATAGAAAGAGACGTATTCACCACACTTGACAGTTAACTCACAAGGGGAGACATCAACATGCTTCTGACAATTTTGCTCAACACTCTCTATTATTCCACAATAGCATCAAAAAACCTCATTCATATTTTGACACAATAATTGATAAGTACTGCTCAAAGTAATTGTCCAAGGTTCCCATTGTAGAACGGTTGAAATCTTCTACAGGAGGAAACACATGTCTGACATGTCAGTGAAATTTGTTTGGTGAATGGTGTTGTGACTGAAAATCCGGCATCAGGGTGTGATTCAGAGAGTGGAGTGCAAATTATCCCTAGGTGATAAAATAGCAAAGCGGGGCCTCTTTGGTCGCCTGTTTGCTTCATTAATGAAAAAGGGAGACTCACAAGAGTTTGAGTATTTCTAGTGAGGCAGTGTGGAGACAGACGTGCACCGTTAGGTTCCCTATAAGGTTGGAATAAATGTGAACATACCTGTCTTTTCTTTGATTTCACACAAGACATTGAAAAGAGCCGGCTTCATTCTGTGACAGTTCAGAGCGTGTTTCCTGAAACAGAAGTGGTTTCATAAGCAAACCATCAGAAATTACATCTATGGCATGTTCTGCTTCGAATTATTGAGCAGACAAGCTCCTTATTATCAATTTTATTTGCAGTTTTACATACATGTTCAAGAAACTAATATATATATATATATATATATATATATATATATATATATATATATATATATATATATATGCACACACAAAACAATATATAATTATAAGTACAGCTATTTTAATGGATTAATAAAATATTGTCCACATGTGCTCAGCACCATTTCTACATCCTTTCCTTTTATCAAACGAGGAGTAATTTTCACTCCAGCTCCATCTATTGTTCTGTTATTATTAAGTCATATATTCATTTCTTTTCTGAGCACCTTCAGTGGATTTAATGTGTATAATGTCGGATGGATGTAATCCTGAATTGTGCATCCGCGGTGATAAAGTTCCATTCGCCCGTCACGTTGTAAACAAACTGGCGCCTGAACCGTTTTTTATTTAATTCTATTTATTAAATGTACCATTTGCTGTTTAGGTGTGGCTTCGTGTCCATAACTAGACTACATTAAAGTGTGAAGTGCTTTAAAATGCCTGTCAGTGGGAGACACGTTGGCAGGTCACAGTAATAAACACCACATTCATACACTTTTATTTTCTCCTTAAGGCGCGCAGTTGTCGAGTTATTTCTCAGGGAGCAGGCTGGTAATTCACAGACATGCCATTGTTGTTTTCCACTATTTTTGTCCGTCAGTGTGATGCCTTTAAGTGAACACCTAAACCTTCTTACACGGACTGTATTCTTAATCATATTTTATGTATCTTTTATCATTTTACGCGTCTTTTTAATTTCTCTGCCTAGTTTTGCCGCCTCCTCCTCCTCCCGCTGTAATCGGAGCACATTTACCTGGCTTGAGCTTCGTCCAGACTCTGATCCGTGATGGTCATAATTTGCTGTAAAATGTCTCCAATGTCTTGTTTTCTTCCGTCGCCGTCCGTTCCTCCGGTGCCTTCCTGCATATGTTGCGGCAGGCCGGGGTGCCCTGCCATGCCTACCCCCGTGTGAGAGTGCATCAACCTCGGCTGCTCGTCCATCTCTCGTTCTGTCTCTTATCTAAATCTGTGAGGCGCTCTCGCTGATGAAATCCTGCAAAAATACATAAAAGAAAAAAAAAAAAGCAAGGGAGGAAAAAAAAAAAATCCTGGTGGTGCTCTAATATTTGCTCCGCGTCTTTCCTCGCAGTGGGGGGGGGGAGGAGGTTTGTGGCACACGGCGCGTAAAGAGGGAAAGCCTATCGGGGGAGAAAGCGGAGATAGGAGTCCTCCTGCTCTCTGGCTGTCTCTCTCAGCTGGTCGGAGCTGAATGTGAAATCTGATCTGAACTGCGGGAGAAGGCTGTGCGTAAAAAGAGACACTGCTGGGTACTACTAACATGAACTAGGACACCTTTCCTTATAATGTTGCGCAATGATCAAAAACCTCTCCTTCCTTCCAAATCACCAAAAAAAAAGTGACAACGAGAATCAAGAAGTGTGAATTTATTTCACTCCCTGCATCCTTTTGCTTTTGTCATGTACAGTACAGGCTGGGCAGGCGGCAGCATAGCGAGAAGCGTGAGAGTTAAGACTCCGCCTACGCGACATGATGGGGAATATAAAACCATTTAGCCCCACCTTGAGGTGCCTCTCGTGAAACGTCGATCATTGGACTGTAAAGGTGGGATTGCAGAAGAGACGCTGGGAGATGAGGCTGTCTCTGACGAGCAGGGAGACGGCACGGAGTGGCAACACGGTGATGAATAGAGCCTGGACTCCAAATAAATAATAGAGGCTGACACATGAGGTCTGCTTTAGACGCTCCGTCTGACCTCAGCAGGAGCCCCACTGGCTCCACGGGAGACCATTCCATCTCCACGCAGTGCCAAGAGAGTACTAATAAAAATAATCCCGAACTACAGGCTGTTTTAGTAAAGATAATGACCAGACAGATGATGTGTTTGGAAATTTATGGCTCATTGACTGATACATGTTATTTTGGTGTAACAGAGCCTTCCAGTCGGACATGCTGCTTTGCTGCTGTATGCAGAGGAACATCTACTTTGTTCAGTCATTTCCAGGTAGGTTGCAGGGCTCCACTTGGATGACTTTGGCAGGGTCCTCCTAATGTAAGGCGGTGACCCATGTTGAGCAGCCAAGCAGCAAGGCCCAAGTGTGTCTGGCCAGGCTGAAAAGTGCCCTTTAGGCCCACCGCTGCCTCTGTGGTTGCTCCCCCCACCACTGACAGCCATTCATAGGAAAGAGGAGGAGGGAAGAGGGTTGCTAAAATGCTTGTTGGAAAAAAGCTTAAGGATGAGGAGTGCTGTGAAAATCATCAGCCTAGATGTATACATGTTTGATATTGTATTAGGTAGTGTATGTGTATGTTGAGTGGAACTGCGCTTTAATATGAAAATCAAGCCAGAGTTAAATGAGATGTAAAGGCTTCTGCTAACCATTACCTTATCAATTTATCATTAAAAACACCCTTTGTAATCAATGTTTATCTAAACATGTGTTCTGATCAGAAATCCAGAAAAACAAACTTAATACAGGTAAACAGCTTAGATCAACTGGTTCCAGGAGATGCAACGTAAGTCTAAAAAGGATGTAGCCCAGAGCCCAGATAAATACGGAGAGTTGTGTAAAACTTTTGCCAAATCAAACATGCGAATCAAATCTATGACTTCCATACCGGATCGGTCAAGGCCCGGGGTAACAACGACCGTCATTGGTGCTGTTCACGTACAGGGCGCCGGTGGAAATTGGACTACTGTTGGTCAAAGAAGGAGAGGAGGAAAGTGTGTTCGTAAGAAGAGAGAGAAGAGGAACACCAGGAGTATAAGACTGAGAGTAGGGAACAGCTTACGTCAACTGGTTCCAGGAGATGCAACGTAAGTCTTAAAACGACGTAAGTTGAATTAACTAGTTTCCGGGTTGCCACTCCATACTTCTCTGGAGTGGCAGAGAAGTATGTTAGAGCGGTGCAGGACATGTATGAGGACTGTAAGACAGTGGTGAGGTGTGCTGTAGGTGTGACAGAGGAGTTCAAGGTGGAGGTGGGACTGCATCAGGGATCAGCTCTGAGCCCCTTCTTGTTCGCTATGGTGATGGATAGGCTGACAGATGAGGTTAGACCATGGACTATGATGTTTGCAGATGACATTGTGATCTGCAGTGAGAGCAGGGAACAGTTGGAGGAGAAGCTAGAGAGGTGGAGGTTTGTCCTGGAAAGGAGAGGAATGAAGGTTAGCTGCAGTAAGACAGAGTACATGTGTGTGAATAAGAGGGACCCAAGTGGAAGAGTGAGGTTAGAGGGAGAAGAGATCAAGAAGGTGGAGGATTTTAAGTACTTAGGGTCAACAGTCCAGAGCAATGGAGAGTGTGGAAAAGAGGTGAAGAAGCGTGTACAGGCAGGATGGAACGGGTGGAGGAAAGTGTCAGGTGTGATGTGTGATAGAAGAGTTTCAGCTAAAATGAAAGGAAAGGTGTACAAAACTGTGGTGAGACCAGCGATGCTGTTTGGTCTAGAGACAGTGTCACTGAGGGAAAGACAGGAGACAGAGCTGGAGGTAGCAGAGATGAAGATGCTGAGGTTCTCTCTGGGAGTGACCAGGAAGGATAGGATCAGGAATGAGTACAGAGGAACAGCACATGTTAGAGATTTTGGAGATAAAGTCAGAGAGGCCAGACTGAGATGGTTTGGACATGTCCAGAGGAGAGATAGTGAATATATTGGTGGAAGGATGTTGAGTTTTGAACTGCCAGGCAGGAGGCCTAGAGGAAGACCAAAGAGGAGGTTTATGGATGTAGTGAAAGAGGACATGAAGGTAGTTGGTGTGAGAGAAGAGGATGCAGAAGACAGGGTTAGATGGAGGCACCTGATTCGCTGCAGGGACTCTTGAAGGAAAAAGCTGAAAGGAGAAGGAGATATTTTTCAGTGGTGGGCAGTCAAGGCCAGCAAGGCCTTCTCTGCTGGCCCAACATAACCAGAAATCATGATAATATTTATGTTAAAAGTTGATTATTTGTTCATTAATTTTCCTTAAATAAAAATGTGTGTGTGTGTGTGTGTGTTTGTGTGTGTGTGTGTGTGTGTGTGTGTGTGTGTGTGTGTGTGTGTGTGTGTGTCTATATACAATATATATATATATATATATATATAATCCTTCTGTCTTTGCCTTTGCCTTCAATTATATATATATATATATATATATATATATATATATATATATATATATATATATATATATATATATATATATATATATATATATATATATATATAATCATATTTGAAGAAAATGCATTAAAACATAAGGAAAATGCTCGAGGGATTACTGTATTTTTTGAACATATAACTTGTGCCTGTCAATCTTACCACACAGGGTCTGTTTACCTTCAGTGTTAAATGCTTCAACATTTGCTGTTCATCATTCAAACCTAACAAACATGTTTTACCACATGTTCTTCTTCATGAAAACATTACTAAAAATATAAATAATTGAATACAGGCAGTTTTCATCATTCATGTGTTCTTCAATGCTTTGTTGAATTTCTTAGCAAGTACCTGGCTGTAAACCTGAGGAGGAATTGAGGCATTGGCTCAAATGTGTATTGCTTCAATTGTTTTTCAGTGCAAATGGTGCAAACCGCTGGTCCACAGCGTTCCTTATCACCTAAGGTCTGCAACAGATCTTTAAACATTTAAGAGAAGAACAAGCATCTCTAACTTAGAAGTAGTTGAATACTTATGGACCATGCTCAGAATCACATACTAACTTACTGTAATAATTTCCCCAAAGGGATCATTAAAGGTTGTTTCTTCTTTCTTCTTCTTCTACTGTAATAGTGGTTGGGAATTGTACGGTTGATTTTGGATAGATATAGAGTACTGAGATATATAAAACAGCAAAATGTCCTGTTTTGACATTGAAGGCAAAGACAGAAGGAAATGCATCACGTATTATAGAAAACAAATATGAAATATGATGTAATATAAGAGAAGATAAAATGAGAATAACTGGTTTACATTTTCTGTCCAGGTGTCACTGGTCCCATGTTGCCTTGCCAGGTACTTTACGTGGACCAGAGCGCTGGTTTAACACTCACCCTACCATCGACAATACCAGACTGAGTAAGTCTGACTTCAGCTGCATAGGTGGAATTTGAGTATGTGAGAAATGCCACGAGTAAACCACATTGGAAGGTGTGTCTGAGTGTATACCTTGAGCTGACTGCTTGCACATCCCAGAATGCATTATGTCTCTTCAGAATTTGTCTGCAATTTCATCAATATTCCAGTATACGAGAAATTACCTCAATAGGTTGTGACTGTAAGCAGTGTAATGAATAAAAAATTGTACAGGCCTGTCCATCTGTGAGAATAACTGTTTAATGATTTATTTGTTATTCCTGTTTGGGTCAAACAGATGTCTTTACTGTTGTTTAATTTGCCTTACAAGTGCCTGGGAAGTATTTCATTGTATTAAATGGAGATTTTGTCTTAACAGTCATGGATTTATGAAGAAGATCACTCTTATCATACTCATGTTCTTTTAGCATTTCATTTCAAACACAATGGAAGACAGGGACAGCCCCACATCATGACAATCGCATTAAAACCCTATAGCTGCACAGAGTTGGTGACATCCAGTGAGGGAAGTAGAGCAGATAGCACTTCAAGCTGCCGAGGAACTTGTCATGGCAAGAAGCTGATTGAGAAAAAGTGGAGAAAATGGGTTTTCAGGGTCTCTGAATGACAAAATGGTTTTCCTGCTCTGAGATTGAATGGCTCATCTATTTTGCAGTATATTTTTCAAATGTGAGCTCATGTGAATGCATCAGTCCTGAAATTCTGACAGACTTGATTTCAGCCCTGCAGGCCACAATAAAGGCCACTACTGAACAATCTTATTAGGGATGTTTCACAGCAAAACATCTCTAGATTGGAATCAACCTGTTTAAAAATCAACATGCTGCAGCTTTTCCTTCCTCCACAATTCAAAATATACACCCATTAGAATTCTTCAGAACAGCTATTAGCATATTGGAGTTTGAGTTGTAGCGGCGGTGACATGTTAAACTGTCTTCCCAAGCCTCAGGTGGAGCTGCAGTACCATCCTGGAGCAAGGTAGTCTCCCCGTAGGAGCTCCTACGACGCACTGGTTATGTAAATTGGGAGCAGAATATGTATGATGGATAATGGTAAGTGTGGTAAGTTCCTGTGCCATCTGCTCAGTGGTTGAATAATGAGAATACCTGAGGGGGGTCTCTGTTACACCAACATCCGCACGACTCCCCAACATCTGCTAAGTTAGGGTTAGTAGGGCATTTAACAATCTCAAAATAAGCTGATATTTTCAGGCTACATTGGAAGGAAAACAAATCACAGAGTTTGCAGTGTTGCCAGGTTGGTGTGTGATCAGCTGCTCACTAGTGATAAAACAGGAAATGCTGTAACATGCTTTGCTTTGCAGCAGAGATGATAAGTGATATATTAGGAAGTGTGGCTGCAGTATTAAAGGTAACAAAGGCAGACTCTTTACAGCAGTGGTGGATACCACAGCCCGGTGTGGGACAAAGGGTCACGTCAGTCTTCCCTGAACTTTCCTGGAAGTACAGACAAAAACAGACAAATCAATGTCTGATTATTAGATAGGTCACTAAAGTAGAGAAAAATAAATCAATTATGTGATTCATTCAGTTAAAAGCATGATAAGTGGAGCAGAACGGCCGGCAGCGTCGCCTCACACCAACGGCGTTCTCCTATTTGTCTGGGTTCTGTCAGGGTTTACTCCTTCCTGCTCCCACAATCCAAAGCAATTCAGGTGAACATACTGCAGTTGAATGATTCCGGGTTCTTATTCATCAACGCGGCATTTGTTTTACAGTTAGTCAAGCCTATGCTTTCACAAATAACATGGCATTGACTTCCTGTTCTCTAAAGTCCATAAACACATATTCCTGATATTTCAGGTGACAAATAAGCAGTGAAGCTACACAATCCTTTTACACTTTTGATCAGCACTGCCTTGTTACATTTTGAACATGGTTAATTTGCACATACTACCCACATTACAATGATGGAAAGTTGGTTAAAAGTCCACAGATATTCCCACTACATTACATTTTATGTGAAATGTTAGTTCTGTGGCACATTAGGAGAGGTGAAACCCTGCAGAACAGAATCTGTTTAAAACTGACTCTCCACAGAAACAGCACAGAGGACGTCTTTAAGAGAGGATAAGGACTAGTAGCCAGAGGTGGGCTGGTTTCCATGGCACCTCAGAGACAGACTTCTCTGCACCGGGCGCTGGGTCACACCATGTGATGAGGTTGTGAAGATAAATCCCCCCTTTCATCCTGTGCTGTGGAGGCAGCACTAATGGAGCAGATACATACACACAACTCTTTGTTTGAATATAATATGGTTGGACTGGGATATAAAAGCATAAGAGCTCCACATCTGCTCTGTTTTCATTCATGTAATACTGCTAGATGGACAACATGGACTGATTAAAAGGGAAGCAAGAGGTGACTCTTAACCCTGCAGCGTCATTAATTCTTTGCTAGGAAATAAAATGCGACGGTTCGATCGACTCACAGACTCATCGCAGCTGAGCAGAAAATGGAGTTGCTGAAGGCTGGGCTGTGTGGAGGTTCTCTTTAGCTGCTGTGTGTGAGCGAAGACTACACTGCCATCCGTGGCATAGGCTCGTTTGAGCAGAGTGAGCACCAGTGGAGTACATTCTGGAGGAGGTCTGAATGGATCAATACATCACAGAACAAAAGGAACAGTGCTTCAGCAGGGGCCCAGAACAAGACAGGCCTATTGCTCAACCACTGTCACAGCAGTGTATCGCAGGCATCTCACATGCATCTCACATAACAAGGGTAAAGACAGAGACAGATAAACTAGTTTAGTGACAAACACAGTTATTTTAGCTAACAGTTACTGTGTTATAAAACACTGTTCTTCAACTGTTTAATATAGAGAAATTAAGATATTAATCCATAAGAAGCTAAGTGGTTGAGCAACATTATGTGATTAATAGTTCATATTCATTCAGTCACTAGTCTAAGAGATTACTATTTGGTGATTACTCTTCAGTTGATAAACTTCCATTTGGTTTGTCCCATCAGGAGTTTCCACAGAGTGTCATCCTTTTTCCATTTTAAATGAATGTTCATATTTGTTGTGGTTGTTTGTTTTTTTTTAATTATGCTGGATGCCCTTACTGCTGCAATCCTCTGTATTCATGCTGATTTGGGACCAGTTGACACTGACTTGTGCCCAGTATGACTTCAGATGAGTTGAACCCGGGGCGGTATATCTGTGAAGCATGCTCTCTGGCACTGAGCTGCATCCCCGGCATGATTATGCTTTGGTTCCATCCATCCATCTTCTGAACCGCTTTATCCGCTGTCGCAGGTCACGGTGAGCTGGAGCCTATCCCAGCTGGCTTAGGGTGTGAGGCAAGCGAAACTCAGGGTGTGATGCTAGTCCTTTATGCTGTCGTTGGCAATCCTAATTTTGTGGTGTTTGTTTTAAATGTGAGCATCTAGTCGTTTGCTACTTCATCGGGATACAGCAGACACTGGTGTAAATTTTGGGGTGGCTGTACTGGTGTACTGGTCAGAACAGTGTAATTTATCTGACGTGGTTCTGGCTAAAGAGAGGTGAGATGGTGTCTGCCATGTGTGCAGAGACTCGTAGAGGTTTGGCGATGGGAAGAAAGAAGATGAATAAGCAACTCCCAACCTGTCTTGTTTACATGTTTTGTTTGTTTAGCCAGCAGATGAATGTTAGTCATTAGCTTCAGGTAAGGATTTATTCATGAGAAGAGCTGTGAGCTGTTCTCCATCCCCGTGGACACTGGACTCGTACGCCGGTTAGTATTTTTAATACATCCATGTTAGCCAACTTGCACAACTTGACTTGTAAAAATCTGCATTCACAAACCACCCGGAGCTGACATTACTGCAGACCTTATTTTTTTGTATGTAAGCAATGCATTGTGAGTGATGGACGGTTAGCTCTGGGCTGCTGAAGGGATGGTTTAGCATTCTGGAAACAATCATCAGGCACTTAAAAGGGTTGCTAAGATGTCACTCAACAGCAAATAGTCCATCACATAAACCACAACAGGTTATATAAGTTTTTTTTCCCTCAATTTTAAGATTTAAGAATGATCTAGCTTAGAAAGTCCAGATTTTAATTCCTCAATATCAAACATGTTTGATGAAAATGAAGGCGGATCTGACTTTGATGAGCAGATTAGAAGGCGTAAGACTTGATCTGCCAACACCAAACACAATCAGACCGACTATATAAACATTCAGATTCAGCCCAGGTTTTGAATGGAGGTGGAATCAACCCAGTTAGGTTGTGTCTAACTGTGTTCTGACAAACCCTTAAATGGGAAACATTTGATGTGGACATCAAGCTTTCACATGCAGTACTGACGGTCCAGTTACCCATCATACATCAGTAGTACCCATCATGATCTTTTTATTACTCATCTCCTTTTTTTAAGTACCTATCACATTTCTTACAGCCTTGTTTGCCTCTTGTCAGTCTGTCATGTTTTCCCATTCCATTAGACTATAACCATAGCTACAATACTACTAAAAATGGCAAAGATCTCTTCAAAGAATCCTGTCTTTTACACCAAACCTGCTTAATATTTGTGCTGTTGGGCTGCTTGAGAGTTAAATGAAGCTATAATCAAACCCCAAGATAAATTAAGAGGCAAGTGTTGACTCAGCGTTTTTTTGCCCCAGCGATCCATTGACCCTGAGGGCCTGCAGCGAGAAAATTGAGAAATGCTCGTTTTAATGCCTATCCAATATATACGGCATCTACCTCGAGATGGGGCTGTGCAATCAACCACTAATCCATTAGACAGAGATGTTTTTCAAAGATTGACGCGTTATTGTGCTGCTGTCTGCACTGGCTCACGTTCAAGGTTAACCTTTTAGAGACGCCTGATTGTTGCTAGAAGGTTAAACAACACATTAACATGCATTAAAATATTAAATTATGGCTCCATTTACTATATGAGAGAAAAACAACAACATAAAAAAGGCTTTTAAAATTATGAAGGCAATTGATGAAGTGGGTGGCGAGCACAAGCGTTTACTCTGGGGGAAAATGGGGTTCTGGAAGTGAGATGGTTTTCAAATGGGCAGTTGGGGGGCAGTTCTGGCAGAATGAGGGCTCCTTTTATTGCTGGGTTAATGAACTGATGGTGAGGTCAAGTATTGAAGCCTTTGCAATTAAGGTGACTTTTCCCATAAGAGCTGGTCAATACACAGGGTAGGAACAAATTGAAACGGCCACCTCTCTCCCTGACATTTCACTCTGATGTCTGCTGCAGCACAAGTCGCAATGGAGACTCTCAGAAAGAGCTTCAGTGTGTGTTGGCTCCATACGGGCTACATCTATCTTCCAGCCAGAGCAAACCCACTCTGCAGAAGGCTGGAGAGGAGCCCTTCTCTGTTGCTGTGTATTGACAGTGGGAGGACTCTGAGTAAGTGGTGCTTCCTGTCTGCTTGAGTAATTAACTAATCTGAGCACTACGACAGAGCTTCAGCGTCTCCACGCGCTCCTTTCCTAGCTCATCCATTTAAGTAATTTATGGATTGGAGAGGTCATCTGATTTTAAACATTATAAGGAAGCAATCACATCATACGCATCTTCATCTTCACTATCCCATCCCATGCTGCGCCTGTCAGCCATATTTGACTGGCAGTGTTTCCTTTTTAAGAATCCTACTGCACACAGAGTTCAATTCACTCTGTGCTGCATCAGGAGTTGCTGGGGTTAGGATGCACATACAGTATCTGAAGCTGCAGCGAGGTCTGGAGGAGAGAAAAGACAAGCTTTGAGGAGAATGAAAGGAGAAGACAGGAGGTGAAAATGATGAGGAAGAAAGGGTGAGAAAGGATGGCTAGAAAGAGAGGGAAGAGAGAGAGAGAAAACACGCTGTCACAAGGAATTAGCATCACGGAGCAGGTGAAGAGAGATAAATGTCAAAGGACTCTCGGCAAAATAAAAAAAACAACTCGCATGCACTCATCCAGGCAAGCAAAAGTTTGTGAGTCTCCTGGCCTCTGGTCTAAATAGACTCAGCAGAGAAAGACAAACATAAATCTGAATTCAAAGAAGAGTTAAAAGGAGGGCAGAGGACAGAGTGCAGATGCTTTTAATACAAAGCTTAAACACAACTGATGCTGTGAATGAATGAAAAACGTGGAGCCATAATTTGGATTTTAATCTTCTAGTTGTCAAATATTTTTTTTAAAAAGTGAAGTTCTAATGTTAGAAATTCTCATTGTTATAATGTGAGGTATTATACCTGGAGAGGACTCCTTAAAGTGCAGGAGGCTCCAAAATTTGGTCTAGGTCCCATGTGTGTGTCACAGCTGCAGTGTGACAGGTCCTCCTGCAGGCCCTATTCTCACGACACTCTCAGGCTGCTTTTATTAACACCCCCCACCCCCCACTCAAAAAAAAAAAAAATACAGAGAATAGAAACCAGGGCTCTGGAGCCAAGTAGCTGTTGCTGGAATTTTTCCGGCCTAATTTGCATCAATAAAGAGGCTGTTCCTTGTCGGAATGTGTTTTATCCAGCTCAAAAAATCCCTGGGCGATCCCTCTCCGTAGAGCACTGGGAGAATCCGACTGTCAAAGCCGACAAGACAAATGAATCCTGGTGTCAGCGCCGAGTGGCTCCGCGCTGACAGATTGAGAAGAACTGTCCCTCTGTCGACAGGCATGCTTCATTTTCAAATTAATAAATCTGAATAAAATATTTTACCCTTCATTATGAGTGCTGCCGCTGTGACAGCTTTGCTGAACAGGGCTGGGATGGGGGGAATAGGGGGTGGGGGTGGGTTGCTGCCTGTGAAAACAGCTTGCACCAAATCCACTTGGGCTTATCCTGTGTGTTTGTGATGTTTCCATGTGTGTGTGTGAGAGATTTTATTATATGTATGTGTGTTTTTTTTGTTTTGTTTTGTGGTTTGTCGTTTTTCAAGCACATGCACATTTCTTCCATTGATCCTCCACTCACATATTTTCTGGTCTCCCTGCGACCCCCCCCCCCCAAACAGGATGGGACAAACAAAAATAACTAGCACCACTGAGGTACAGTAGTGATAGATTCCTCACATGTTCTCCCCTCACACCTGTACAGCCATATGGAGACACGTCAACATGGCAAAAATAACTTTACAGCAAGCTTGTCGAGCATGATTGGAAATTTGAAAGTAGCTTTTGGCTAATGGCAGCAAGGGCTGAGTATGTTTAATTTTCAGCGCAAAACTACACCAAGCCTTATATCTATACTGGGACAAAGATCCTGATTTATGGAATATTTTCTGAACAAGCATACATAAAAGTCTAGATAAAAACGTGAGAGCAAGGCTTACATGGATCCACTGCAAAAACGGATCTTTTAATGGATTTTTTGCCCCACACTTTTATGTTTATTAAAAATCTGCCCAGAAGGTTTTGAGTTTTGAAAATATTAAGGAATGTTATAAAAGATGCCCTTCATCAGGATCAGCTTTTTCCATAAAACCATATTCCACCACATTTATGGGAATCTCTTCAGTAGTGCTGCAATTACAAGAACATGTCTAAAAATCCAAAGATCTCTATAATCGTCTCTGCTACTGAAAATACAGGAATAATCATGAAATGAATCCATTCCAATTCACACACACATACGTGCCTGACCATTCCACCAAATTCAGTTAAAAATAATTGATGCAGTATTTTAAGCGAGATCCTGTACACAACCCCAGTCCTGGTCACTGCGTGCCATTGGATTTGAATAAGTAACATATAACAACTCTCTCGCTGCTCATCATGCAGAAAAATTACACCAGGATTGAACAAAAAGTGAAGTGTTGAGCAGTGAATGAGGAGACACACGGCGAGGCATTGTGGTTGGTATAAGTAGATGTTGAGTGACAGATTGATGGGTTGGAAGACATAATTGCTTGAGATAAAAAGGAGCGTAAAGAGGGGGTGTATAAATATAACACACAGGACTCATAATCCTGTAATATTACCCCTCCAGGGCGAAAGAGAGAAGGCATAAAGGAGCATGGTGGGTTGTATCCAGTCAGTCATCCTGGATGCTAAATTAATATGCAACAGCAAACACTAATATGCCCTTTGAGGAGGCCCCGGCATATTGTACCAGACTTTAAACTCATGAAGTTGCCTGAAGCCAAATTCCTATGAATAACACAAAATACAGTATCACTCTGTATAGTGTCTGGTATTTTTATGGGGCTCTGTATCCTGTCAGTCGCTGATCATTTTTATAACACTTACCGCAAATGTCAACATAAAATGTCCACGAGGCTATCGAAAACAACAAACAAACTAATTTCTGGGTAATACAGCAGATTGCTAATCCCTATGGTAATGATATCACTGGAAAAAGAGAGATCTGTTCAGAGTTTGTTTCTGGTCTCACACTCCTGGGAAACAATCCTGTCTACACAAGAGCTACATCCCTGAGAGGTGGCCCTTTTCTTTTTAATCAGCAAACATAAAACGACTCCTATCCATCCAATTAATTTACCCCAGCCGTCGTGTGTGTAATAAGACAGGCAGCACAAAGGACTCCATGTTCCTCCTTATGTAGGCCTTCAATATTTAAAGAAGAGTTCATGTTTTTGGCAAGGCTAAGCCGTGCCTGCTGAACTTCTTAGATGTCAGCGTCCTTGTGAACATCATCAAAGATGACATTTCATCAACCAACTCACTAAATAATAGAACACAGTGACAGCCATTTGAACCTCAGGTGACGGCATCAGAGGAAATTGTCACCCTCTAATTTGTTTTGTTATGTCTTCTGTCATTTTTTATTAAAGTTGTCGCCTGTATTTACAATTTTTCAGGTGCAGTAGGTGATTACTGTAAAACACAGATATCTAATCCAGTTACTTGTGATGTTTGAATTATATCTGACTCCATTTTAAAATGTCCCATAAATTACAGGAATATTTAACATGCATCCGTAGAGACTGGCTTCGTTTGACATCTTTGTTTTGACCACTGATAGATAGAAATCAAGTAAACAGAGCCGACAGGGAGTGACAGCGTTGTATCTGTGATCTATTTCCAGTGGGTGGGGATCATTCGGGAGGGGAGCAGGAGAAATGTGCCAGCCCTAATGCCTTATGGCAACCCATGCTCAGCTGATAAGGCAATATTTCGAGTGGGGTCAGTGCCAATAAGGAGCCTTTTCAACACCACAGAGATGAATAGGGCCTGACTGCCATGATCAAAATGCCAGCTAGACACACACACACACTGAGATGAGAATGTAAAACATGTGGGAGGGATGGTGAGCAGCTCGTACCGATAAAAATATGTACAATCGCAAACTGAGTGAAGGGTGTAATCAGGTCAGTGTGAGCTGCAGCCGAAGGAATGACATGTTGATAGGGGAAGAACTCATCGGTGGCTCCTGAGGGCCACAAACACTGATTCAATTGGAGGGGATAGACACTGTTTTATAGGAATGCTTGACTGATGTAACCTGTTGAAAGATGTTGAATGTGCATACAAATATATAAAGTGTACTATATCTTTGTTCCGGTTGGTCAATCTTTCACGTGGTAATGAATGAACAACTTAGCATCACCATCATCACCATCTTTGAATGACCAGAGAACATGAAACAAAATTTTACTGCTGATATTATAATGTACTGTATGACCTGCGTCAAGTCTGGAGTGAAAGAATGTCTTGGGATGAGCCTTCATCGACGGTAAGGAGTAGACTGCTAGTGACTTCCCAGAAACCAGTGGGGTTCAGGTCTATCGTGGTGTTTCAGGAGCTCATACATTTCACACAGGAAAGTAGTTCTGGTTTCTACATGAATAAATGTCAAGACAGAGACTTGAAGTCTCTTTGTATTCGGGTATAAGTACATTGTACAGTATTTCAAATCAATACAAATAGAATGGTTTCATTTAAAAATGTGTCCAACAGTAGTGAGAAAAGTTTACTGCAGATACAGTCAAGACACATGACAATATAATACAATATTAATTCACATAAGGGGATATTTGAGGAAATTATTGCATTCCACTGTATATATAATATTAATGGTTTAAATTATTACAGAGTGACTCGATGTAAATAAGAATTATTTCAGTGACCTGTTATTGACAGCAGAGTCCCTCACCCATTTAATCCTACCACTGGTTTAAAACACAGTGATGTCACACAAGTCTACTGGGAGGAGGAAAAGAAGCCCCCTCTAAGGGGTTCTTTCCTCACTCAATTATTTTATGTACTGAAATTTACTCACACACAAACACTATTATCATGATGATAATGATGATGCTGATGACTCTTATTGATAATAGTAATAATAATCACAAAGTCAATCATAATATCCATAATAATAATATTTTTTACATTAGGGCATGTTTGACGCAAAAGAGTTTGTAGTCTTCTTTTAAGTCTTTTAGGAGATTTTTAAGACTGAGTCTCTTGAGATGTGACCTTAAACAGAATCCTATTATTCACAAAGCATATTAAATACTTACTGTTATTACATTACTTCCAACTCAGGCTCCAAAATGCAACCATAAAATGATCTCAAATTCACATGACAATCATGATTACTGGTGTCTTTGTGAATTCCAGGAGGGTTGAGGAACGAATTAAATAAAATATTAGATTACACTTTGATCCGATTATTTGCAACGTGACCTGGAGCCTGTCTCTGGATCAGAATATGGTGAATTGTTGTTATATTCATTAGAGATTATTCAACATTCCTGACCCTGTACTATGTCCCTCTATTGATAATAGGATTCTAGGCCAAGGAAGGGTTAAACCTATAAAGAGATATACGTACCTCAGCTGTGACCCTTTGTATCTCCCCTGTGCAGGATTCTTATTCAACTTCAAACTGACAGTGTTTTTAATCTTTTCTTAGCTTCTCTCCTGGAGATTGGAGAAACAAAAATCAATACACTGTGGCAGGCGATCTAGAAGACTGTGAATTACAAGGCCTGGATCCAGCCTGCTCGGCAGCCTTGAGCAGGGGACGATGGGAGTATGATCAGAGACCAAGGGCAGGTCACAGGTTCAGGTCGGGAGCACAGGCGGGAAAGCAACGTATTTACTGTCTGTGCAAGAAAATGAGAAATAAGTTCCATGCGGCACCGAGGGAGCCTCGAATCTTCTTCCTTCATTTTTTTCCCCTTCCTCTGAGTACTCGTAGTCACCTCCTCTCACGACCACACTTCTCTCCTGACTCCCTTTGGATGATCTATTGAGCCTGAGCCTGTGATAATGCTCACACTACAAATCTGAGCACAGAATATATCGACACCTGGGTCTGTCATTACCCGTTAATCACGATGCTGACGTACGTTTCAATCCAGGCCTCTTGGCAGCCCACCAAGCCACATAAATGACCCCAGATAAATCCACAGAGCTACAGGACATGTACCCTCACTTTAACTCCAGACGCTCTCCAAACATCCACACTTCTACTCATCATCTTGACCAGAAACTGAACATAAGAACCATCAACTGTTGAGCCAAGTTTCTTTTTCACTGCAGAAGTTTTCAATAAATGCTAAATGGACTCTGCATAGAGCCCAATTTCATTGGTGGGGACGTAAACTCCAACATTATAATCAGTGGGTGATGAATCCACAGCTGCCCAGTAACATCTAAATACTGTATGCAAAAACCACAGGACTAATGTCCACAAAACTTTGAGGAGGGGTGACGTTAGGCAAACTAAACAGATACTGCATAATAGGATAGTGTGAGTCAACATTGGCAGAAGACAGAAGTATTGTTCTGATTTTATCTATATGACACTGAGGTCGGACTCAGACTACAGGAAAATTTCATCCTGGGTCATAAAATTCATCTGGAGCTTTGGTTTGTCCCAATATTGGGCCCACTTGTACACAAGAGTGATGTGTTGACAGAGCCAGTCATACTCCTCTTGGTCTGTTCACAAACTTCAGTGTTGACCATGTCATCCACACAGCTTCATCTTCTGTTATTTTGTTTTTTCAGTGCAAGCTGGGTTTAACTTTGTCAGTCGTTACACAGCTGCTTCCCTAGAGATCATGTGAACATTCATTGTCTTATTATGTACTGTACTTCTGGGTAGCATTAAACAACAACGAGGTATTCAGAGATTGTATACTCTTATTGCTTTTGTCTAACATCTCAGCTGCACTCAGTTAAACTTGTGCACCCCCCTCAATGAAGTGCATGCTGGCAATTTTAGCTTAGCATTTAACTTTCAATGAAGATTCCAGTTCAAAAAAAGTCTGCAAGCAACATTTTTGAATGGGATTATCACACACTCTGAGTTTCTGGAGTGTGGGATAATCCCATTCCAGCTTTATGGATTTATTTTATGTTCGATTTCTCTTGATTTTCAAAATAAGTCTCCATCTTCATCGGGAGAAGGTAACGCCAGTTCTCTGTTAAATTTCAGAAATATTTGTGGCCTGAGAAATGAATGAATGAATGAATGAATGAATGAATGAATGAATGAATGAATGAATGAATGAATGAATGAATGAATGAAGGCCACTACGGTCCACATAGCATCAAACATGGAGCTGTTTGAGATTAAATGCTTTGCTTCAGCAAAACACATGCCTGAAGAATTTCTGCTTAAGAGTCCAGGTTTAACCACCATGATCAATATCTGTGCAGCAACATGCCAATGCTGGACTGACTGAGTAATTAGCCAATGTGCTTGGCAGGCCTGATGGGGTAATGAAGTCACACAGGCTAGGAGCTGCCAGGAGGAAAATCAGTCTGCTTGTAACAGGTCAGAGGTAGGACCCAAGTACAGCACAGACTGAGACCAGAGCAGTAATAGTCTAACAGTTTATTCTGAGGTTCGCACAGAATGGCAGCAATATTCCAGACAGTCTCCGTAACCAGGAATCCCAGGTGACAGGTATCAGAACAGGAACGAGCAGGCAGAGTAGTCAACGACAGAAGGCTGGTCAGTTTACCGGGGCAGAGACGAGGAAGACGGGTCGAAGACAGGCAGGGTCGTAACCGAGGAAGCAGTCCGGAGATCAATACGAGAGAGCTATGCATGACACAAAGACAATCTGGCAGAGACTGAGAGGAATGGGAGGGTATATGTACTGAGTCGGCAGGTGATAATCAGGTGAGGAAACACAGGTGAAGGCAGTTGCACTGATGCGTTTGGAGTGGAAGGCAGGTAGAGCTGGGCGGATGAGGGGAAAACCAGGAGCGGATTGTGACAGGACCCCCCCCTTCAAGGGACGGCTCCAGACGTCCCAGACTGAGCGGGGAGGGAGGGGGGCTAAAACTCCTCTGAGACAGCGGAGTCCACATCGTCGTCCGCAGAAGAGGAAGATGAGCCAGAGGAAGTGTCCACATCCGAGCCACCATCGTCCGGTGGGTCGGCAGGCCCATCAGCAGCAGGTCCCCCAGGGGACGGGATGGAGGATGGAGCAGGCTGGTCCGGATGCAGGCGGTGAAAGTCTGTGATGAGCCGAGGATCCACAATGAACCGGGCCGGAACCCAGGAACGATCCACCGGACCGTAACCTTCCCAGTCCACCAGATACTGCATACCACGTCCACGGCGGCGAGAGCGCAAGAGGCGCTTGACAGCATACACAGGACCACCATCGACAAGCTGAGGAGGAGGAGGGGGTGGTGTAGGGGGAACAAGAGGACTCACCCGGACAGGCTTGATCTTGGAGACGTGGAATGTCGGGTGGATCTTCATGGACGCTGGGAGCTGCAGGCGGACCGCTTCCGGGTTAATGATGCGAGAGATGGGGAAGGGACCCACAAACCTGGGAGCCAGCTTGCGACTCTCCACCTTGAGGGGCAGGTCACGGGTGGAGAGCCAGACCCTCTGGCCGACCTGGTAGGCGGGAGCAGGCGTACGGTGCTTGTTGGCGGCGGCAGCATAGCGGTCAGCAGACTTCAGGAGGGCGGTGCGTGCTCGTGCCCAGGTGCGCCGGCAACGACGGACAAAGGCTTGAGCTGACGGGCAGGCAGCTTCCCTCTCTTGGTTAGCGAATAGCGGCGGCTGATACCCATAGGCACACTGGAAGGGGGAAAGGCCCGTGGAGGAGCAGGTGAGGGTGTTGTGGGCATATTCCACCCAGATGAGTTGCTCCGACCAGGAAGCAGGATTGTCAGCCGTGAGACAGCGAAGCGTGGTTTCCAGGTCCTGGTTAGCTCTCTCAGTCTGCCCGTTGGACTGGGGGTGAAAACCAGAGGAGAGGCTGACTGAGGACCCCAGCAGACTGCAAAACTCCTTCCAGAAGATGGAAGTGAACTGGGGGCCCCGGTCAGAGACGATGTCGGTGGGCAGACCATGGAGCCGAAAGATGTGTTGGAGGACCAGACTGGCAGTCTCTTTGGCAGAAGGAAGCTTGGGAAGGGGAATGAAGTGTGCCATTTTGCTGAACCGGTCTACCACTGTGAGGATGGCAGTGTGACCCCGGGAGGGGGGTAGACCGGTAACAAAGTCCAGGGAAATGTGTGACCAAGGGCGATGAGGGACAGGCAGGGGGTGCAGGAGGCCGGCTGGTGGGTGACGAGGGGTCTTATTTTGGTTGCAAACAGGACACGCGTTGACGTAGCCCCGGACATCCTCCTCCAGCGAAGGCCACCAAAAGCGCTGCTGCAGGACATCACAGGTGCGCTGAATGCCTGGATGACAGGTGAGCCGGGAGGCGTGCCCCCACTGGAGCACATCGGAACGGAGCCTAGCCGGAACAAACAGGCGGTCAGGAGGACAGGAACTAGGACCGGGCTGATCCTCAGCGGCTGCTCGCACCCTCTCCTCGATCTCCCAGGTGACGCAAGCGACGAGGCAGGAGGCTGGAACAATGGTGGAGGGTTCAGGTCTTTCATCCGGGCTCTCAGGAAATCGGCGGGAGAGTGCATCTGGCTTGGTGTTACGGGAGCCTGGCCGATAAGACAGCGTGAAATTAAACCTCTCAAAGAAGAGTGACCAGCGGGCTTGTCTTGAGTTCAGTCTCTTGGCAGAGCGGATATACTCCAGATTGCGGTGATCAGTCCACACAATGAATGGCACCTCGGCCCCCTCTAGCCAATGGCGCCATTCCTCCAAGGCCGCCTTTACCGCCAGAAGCTCCCTGTTACCAATGTCATAATTCCTCTCCGTGGGAGTGAGACGGCGAGAGAAAAAAGCGCAGGGATGGAGCTTCTGGTCTTTGGCGGCGCGCTGGGACAGGATCGCCCCCACCCCCACGCTGGATGCATCCACCTCCACGGTGAACTGGCGCTCTGGATCGGGGATCTGGAGGATGGGTGCAGTGGAGAAACGAGTCTTGAGGGTGTCGAAGGCTCCTTGAGCGGCATCGGTCCAACGGAAGGAGGTCTTGGATGAGGTGAGGGCAGAGAGGGGAGATGCGATGGAGCTGAAACCTCTGATGAAGCGCCGGTAGAAATTGGCAAACCCCAAGAAACGTTGCAGTTGCTTGCGTGTCTCCGGGACAGGCCAGGAGGTTACAGCAGAAACCTTAGCAGGATCCATTTTAATGCAGTCTTTGGCAATAACGTACCCCAGGAAGGAGACCGAGGGTACATGGAACTCACACTTCTCCGCCTTGACGAAGAGGGCGGAGTCCAGGAGGCGGCGGAGGACGGATCTTACGTGGACGATGTGCTCCTCCTGGCTGCGGGAAAAGATCAGGATGTCATCCAGATACACAAAGACGTACTTATTAAGCATGTCTCGGAGCACATCGTTCACCAGGGCTTGGAAAACGGCAGGGGCATTTGTCAAACCGAAGGGCATCACAAGATACTCGTAATGCCCTGTCGGGGTGTTGAAGGCAGTCATCCACTCATCTCCCTCCCGGATGCGAACCAGATGATAAGCATTCCTCAGATCGAGTTTGGAGAACACCGTCGCCCCCTGGAGCAGTTCAAAAGCCGTGGAGAGGAGCGGGAGGGGGTAGCGGTTCTTAACCGTGATATCATTAAGTCCACGATAGTCTATGCAGGGGCGCAGTGTCTTATCCTTCTTTTCCACAAAAAAAAATCCTGCACCAGCAGGTGAAGAAGAGGGGCGGATGATCCCTGCCGCCAAGGAGTCTCTAATGTATACCTCCATGGCTTTTCTCTCAGGGGCAGAGAGAGAGTACAAACGTCCTTTGGGAGGAGATGTGCCCGTTAATAAGTCAATCGCACAGTCATAAGGGCGGTGTGGCGGCAGGGAGGTGGCTTTAGCTTTATTAAACACCTCTTTCAGGTCGTGGTACACCGCAGGAACCCCAGTGAGGTCTGGAGCAGGAGTAGAAGCAGGAGCAGGAGCAGAAGAAGCTGACGACGCCTCGAGACAGGTCCGCTGGCAGGTCACACCCCACTCCCGAACAGAGCAGGTTGTCCAGTCGATGTTAGGATTGTGCAGTCGGAGCCAGGGGTACCCCAGAATGACGGGCTGGTTAGGTGTGGACAGAAGCAGAAACTGGATGCTCTCACCGTGCCCCCCTGGCAGGAGCATGCGCACCGGGTTGGTTTGAGATGTTACCCTCCCCAGCACATGTCCGTCCAGGGCTCTGGCTGCAATGGGCGACGGCAGCGGCTCCGGGCGTAGTCCCAGCTGAAGAGCGAGGTTCTCGTCCATGATGCTCCCATCAGCCCCAGAATCGAGGAGGGCGGCGATGGAGTGGGAACCAGAAGGCAGCAGGAACTTGGCGGTGATGCTTGGCCTTTCAGTGGAGGCGGGATCAGCGATGGAGCTCACCAGTATGCCTCCGTTCACTGGTGAGCTCTGGCTTTTACTGGGCACCGGCTGACGAAGTGTCCTGGCTGACCGCAGTACATACAGAGGTTCAAGCGCTGTCTTCTCTCCCTCTCCTCAGGTGAGAGGCGGGTGCGGCCAAGCTGCATCGGCTCCGGATCCCCCTCACACACAGGGGTGACTGAGGCAGACAGGAGAGAGGTCGGCGCCGCTGTAGGCTTGGAGCGAGGAGGACTGCGGGGACGGGCAGGGCGTGGCTGGAGCTCAGAGCGTCTCTCTCTCCGGCGTGCCTGGATGCGCAGATCAATGCGGGTGGCGAGTTCAATCAGGCGCTCCAGTGTTGACGGCAGCTCATAAGCGACCAGCTCGTCCTTGATGTATCCAGCCAGGCCCCGCAAAAAGACATCACGGAGGGCGACCGGGTTCCAGTCACACAGAGGGGCCGTGGTACGAAAGTCTATGGCGTAATCCGTGACTGAACGGCTGCCCTGGACCAGATCCAGCAGTTCTCGTCCGGCGTCGGCCCCCAGAGGTCCAGTACCAAAAACCTTCCGGAGCTCGTCGGCGAAGGACCGGAAAGATCGACAGGCGGGAGTCCCTCTCTGCCACTCCGCAGTGCCCCACAGACGTGCCCGCCCGGTGAGGTGATTGACGGTGTAAGCCACCTTAGCCTCCTCCGAGGAGAAGGTGAGCGGCTGGAGGGAAAAAATGATGGAACAGTTGCAGAGAAAGGCGTTGCAGGTGGCAGGATCGCCGTCATAACGCTCCGGTGCTCCCACGTTAGGCTCCCGGATCGAAGGTGGAATGGCGGCGACACCCGCTGAGGCGGACGGCGGAGCAGCAGCGCCCGCCGAGGCAGGTGACGAGAACGTGGCTCCCGGTGAGACAGATGGTGTTTGCCCCAGGGCCTGGGTGCGGGCGTGGAGACTTGCTACATCACACCGAACTTGTGACAGAACCTGCTGGTTTTCTGCTGCAGCCGCAACGGAATTCGCAACCAGCTGGTCAAGCATGTCCTCCATCCGGGAGATCCGGTGATCAACCTGTGCTGGATCCATTTATGGCCAGATTGTACTGTAACAGGTCAGAGGTAGGACCCAAGTACAGCACAGACTGAGACCAGAGCAGTAATAGTCTAACAGTTTATTCTGAGGTTCGCACAGAATGGCAGCAATATTCCAGACAGTCTCCGTAACCAGGAATCCCAGGTGACAGGTATCAGAACAGGAACGAGCAGGCAGAGTAGTCAACGACAGAAGGCTGGTCAGTTTACCGGGGCAGAGACGAGGAAGACGGGTCGAAGACAGGCAGGGTCGTAACCGAGGAAGCAGTCCGGAGATCAATACGAGAGAGCTATGCATGACACAAAGACAATCTGGCAGAGACTGAGAGGAATGGGAGGGTATATGTACTGAGTCGGCAGGTGATAATCAGGTGAGGAAACACAGGTGAAGGCAGTTGCACTGATGCGTTTGGAGTGGAAGGCAGGTAGAGCTGGGCGGATGAGGGGAAAACCAGGAGCGGATTGTGACACTGCTATTCCAATCCAAATAAAGACTATTCCTTACAAAGCCCCGCATGAATGTATGTAGGGATGAAGACATGCTTTAACATCACAACAACACAAATCATCTGCAACCCAATATACACTGACAGAAGTAGAGACCATTCATTTGCACAAATACTAATTTGATCCAAGTTTGGGAGGAGCGCTATAAATATCTGTGACCGCCTGATTGCTCCAGGATGATCAAGCAGAGACAAACAATGTTGGTTCTAAACAGTTTGTTCAGAGAGAATTATGACAGAAATTACTGACAGCTCTAGATGAACAGGAACATCCAAAGATCAGGCAAGTTTTTATTGCATCAGAAATTAATTCTAAAAATGATACATCACTCAATAGCACATTAAAAGCATTCAGCTTCCGCTTGAAGAATTTTTGATTTCCCTGACAACGGAGTCTAATTAGACCAAACACGTCTCTGTTTGTCTCACTGAAATAACTCAATTATAGAAACTCCAAACATCTGGCTGCACACTCGCACAGTTGATTAGAACAAATTTTTCCTGAAATGATTAAATAAGACAGTAATCACTTTAGAGCCAGTTCCATCTCCATTAGAAGTGTAGAAGTCAAAATATGTGAAACCTCAACTAATCCAATCACTGCTGAACCCACACATAGCATTGTGGTGTTACATATGAGGATGACAAATAATCACATGCAACTGTGTGCACAAATAGGTTTAAATCATGGCTGTATTATCTCAGAACTGCATATATTTTATTTGGATTGCTTTTTGATAGCAATACACTGAAATCCTATCGCTTTTATTTTTAAGTACTTTCCTCCTTGGCAGATTTCACGGAGCTGGTCTCTCATTATGATTATGTGCAAATTAATGATTGCTACATGCTCTGCTGATAAATGCCATAAATGAGCTGCTTAGGATTTTCCATAGGCTTGTGGGCTTCACACCTCTTCATCTTCCTGTGCAGCCTCTGCCACCACCCCATTACCCGTGACAGGCCAGAGCAGCACAGAACAGAACACGATCCGTTTCATTCGTTCATTTCAGCAGAGGAAAGAGGGAGAAAAACTAATTGAAACTTTTTCTCAATGACTTGCCACTTGATTTGACACTGGACTTTGCCATTGTCACAAAATCAATAGCCGCAAGACAGGCAGGGCCTAACTGGTAAAGGCTTTTGGCTTCTCTATGCCAAGTGAAGGCAAGCGATGGCGTTGGGTTAAGTGATGTGTTTCTGACGCTGAGTGGGTCTGGAACACCCCATTCGCTCGGCAGCCCTCTGGAACTTACGGGCCTAATGGATGAGCAAATCGCTGGGGGGAAGGAGATTGACTCACTGCCGTGTGTGTCTGCTGAGGAGAAGGTCTTCAGGGCATTGGATTTTTCATAAATCCAAGCAAAGGGTATAACGTAATGACTTCACTCACCTCCTGAAAATCAAAATTAAAAAGATGGGCATCACAATGGACATGGCTATTATCATTGTAATGGGGTAGCCGCAATCTGCCAGCTGCTGTTTGTGAGTGTGTGTGAGTGTCAGTGTACGCTGTGTGCGTGCGTCTGTGTGTGTGTGTGTGTGTGTGTGTGTGTGTGTGTGTGTGTGTGTGTGTGTGTGTGTGTGTGTGTGTGTATGTGTGTGTGTGTGTGTGTGTGTGTGTGTGCGTGTGTGTGTGTGTGTGTGTGTGTGTGTGTGTGTGTGTATTAGGGTCTCTTTGTCTCTTCCCTCATCTCAACTTTCATCTAATGAATAAATATAAAACATAAATATCACTGCTGTCAGGAGAAAATCTCGAAAATCTCACTATGACAGGACACGTCTGTTGATTTAAAGTTATAATCCTCAATATTTTCCCATCAAATACAATGATTGGTGCCGTTTACGACAGGCCTGAACACAAGCAGCATGGTGTTATGGAGTCTTAAGGTGTCAGTGTGTAAAATTAGCTGTTTGGCATGGATAGCCGGGATCTATCCCAGGTGATATTGGGGTGAAGCAGGGTATGCCTCAAAAGACCACCCGTTAATCACAAAACCAACAACCATTCATTTTAGAGCCACCTATTCACCCATAGTGCATGTTTGAGTCCCACAGAAGCCCAAGAGAGAACCCACCAACAGAGACTCTTTTTGGTGCATTGTGAAGGCATGTTTCTTCATTTCTAAGGAAATAATCACCATGTAAATCAATCAAACACATGTCTGGTGTTGCTATGACACTGTGTATTAGTTGGAGTGGATCCAGATGTCATCAGGATCTAGCAAGATGAAAAATATTTTTGTTAAACTAATCTGAGAGTAAAAGATGATGTGTCATAATTTCTTTCATATCTACTCTTTTAAGTGACCAATAAATGATTTATGATCTGAGACCTCATACACAAACATGGACATGTGAGTTGGTTGATGGGTCATCTGGATGTCTGAGATTATAATCTGTGTTTGGATGGTCAACATGTGTAGTTTACAGAGAGAAGTAGAGACCTACCCCGCTGCTGATATGTAGCTGAGACGAGCCAGGGAACCTTAATGGTTCAGAATGAACATTTCAAGGTTCCCCCTCTGTAGTCACAATATGGAAACAACACATTCAGTTTGACATTACAGTGACTGATAGTAATGAAGCAGCTGACACTGAGCTAGGCGTACAGCACCAGTCAAAGAGCTTTGAACCAACAGCATGAATTCCTGAGAGTAAATGCTCTTAGGCAAATAGGGAAGGCCATAGCCATTTGAGTAAGTAGGGAGCAATTACACATGAGGATGATTTAGAGGGATGCTGTCACTGTGGTAAAGAGCCAGGACCTCTGCAGATGAAATGAAAATGGTCTGTATAATGGCAGAAGCGACAAAGCAGCCACTTTGGATGGACTGACTATTATGGCACGTCAACACGGGCAAGAAAAAGAGCAAAACTATGAGGACAGCAATTAGAGAACATGAAAGAAAATGGATCGCGGTGGCATCGGTGCTGAGGGGATGTTACAGCAAAGGACTTCTGAGCAGGAGTTAATGCAGTGATTTATAGAATTTGTCATCAGAGACATGCGTGTTATAAATTTCCTGACGGTAGTAATAGGGATAACGAGGTCACCAACTGTACAGCATCATCTCAGCACTTTGGGGTTCAGACACGGTGTTGAGAGGTTACCTGCCTCGCCATTCTGAATCATTAGGAGGAAGCATCACTCACCAAACATTACCTTAATGCAAATGTCAGTCTGACTTTGGCCACTTCTCCGTCTTCGCTCTGAGACTCTCTGATTGGAGCAGCTAGCAATCAGTTAGCGAAGGACATCAGTCAAGAATTTGCAGCAAATACAGCCCAGATATGAACAGTCATCACCATCATCATCATCGTTATCCACATGACCATCATCATCATCGTAATGGCTATGTAAATATGCTCTCAACATTTTGCAGTTTGGATCCTGGACAGCACAGCAGGCCCTGTCTTTCATTTGCATGTACATATTTCAGTGTTTTCTGAGGATGCGCTGCAGCAATTAACACAGGATTAATTAGCATCTTTATCTCATTAGGACCAATCTGATCAGAGTATGATGAGGTTTCAGAGCACTCCCATTTGTTTGAGCGGATTGTGGTAATTGCTGTCATTATTATGGGCTCTTTAGCGTCATCCGTGGGCCTCTGTTCCCTGCCCGGACCCCATAAAGACCAGCCATGTGTCACAGCTCAGTTTAGTTAACCCTTGGAATGAGCCCAGTGGTGCCTGCATGTGGTTAAATGCTGAGCGGTCATTACTGTGGCTGTCCACACATCAACCCATTAACACGTCAACCCCACCCGAAACTGCCTTTGTGTTCACTCCAAATTACACTTCTACTCTCCCAAATAAAAACTTTCCAATCCCCACATGCGTTGGGCAGCATATGTAACACACAGTGGAGTACATAGTGGTGTATTTTACAAAGCCCTCGAGCCTCATTTGTCAATGCGGCAATGATACTTCACACATGAGGCATGAACATTCCATAAAAACAGATAGATATCACTTTATAGACAATACGGGGGAATTATGGTCGTTTCACACACTGATATTAAGGTTTTTGTGTTGAGCTGATATTAGAAACAAGGAAGAGGTCTTTCCTAGTCCCAGAATTTATGTTTTACAGCATCCTCACAATGATAAATATAGCGTGGATCTAAGGCATGCAGTATCAAAAGACCGTATTTCTGAGAGAGGGAGCTATTACTTCAACATGAACTCAGATCTACAACCCACCAGAGGGAAGTAACAGACGGATATTGAGATATAGTGTACAATAGAAAAAGAGCCATTGATCCCACAGAGTGCAAACTTTACACTTCCTGCTAAGTTCTCTAAAGGGGGCAATCAAATTTTATACGCTCGTAACTATTTCACCCCCTCTAAATGTTAACAACTGAGCACTCATGCTATATGGCCCATCCCCTTTGTTGATCCACTGCAGTGATGAGTCCAAACGTAACGGGTTTACAATATAGTAACAGTCTGAGCTGTCAGTGTTTAACCTTGTGTTTAACACTTCCCCTAAACGTGGATGTTCAATCACTGTCTTTGTCACTCACACCTGTGGACAGAAGTTTTTAACACCACAAAACATCAGAACAGCATGAGAGGATTCTTCTACGCCAGCCTTTTTTTATAGGATTGCCACGGCACCTTAGGGTGTAGTATGGCTTTGTCTAGGGTGCCGTCTAAAATTATCCTGACGTTGCTGAGAAGAAATTAATGAAATTTCAAAAATTTAATTTACACAGCTTATTATGAAAATACAGGTCTTATACATCATCTGTCTCACTTGCCCCTCTCCCTTGTCCGTGACTGGTCTGTTGGCATATGACTATATAGCAGCGTCTACCACATGTATGCGTGAAGCAGTTTAAGATTAGAGTGAAGTAGTTTTTAAAATGAAAGACTTCAGAATCAGATAACTCTGGATCTAAGCCATCATCTTCATCATCCAGGGGCGGGATGGCAGCGAGGGTAGCAGAGGCCAGCAAGATGAACAAAAGACAGCTAGATGATGACCGCCTGACGTTTCTTCCTGACCGGGGATTCATCACGTCCTCTGCCCGTGTCTGGTGTGTGGTGTAACACTGACATGTTTCTCTTGTGCAGCAAACTTTCCAACAGCAGCACTGTGTTTGATCTCAACTCACAGCATCACAAGATTCTGGACAAGAGATTCAATCACTATTTTTCATCAGTCTTTTGTGCACTTTGACTGGTCCCATGACTACTGGAGTTCATGTGCAGGGAAAAGCTCAAAAGACTTTCCAGAGCTGGCACTGGAGCTACTGGAAGAGATTTTAAGTATAAAATTTCCTGACATCATTTTGGACAGGTTTTGTGTTTCATTGTCAGAGGAGTCGTTTCAAACAGCATCGTTGTTCTTCTGCTCATACAAGTTGAGGAATTTGTGTGAACTGAATGATCTGGACCTGGAGCTCCAAGCCTAAGTCTTATCCAGCCTCAAGAGTACAGCAGAGCTCAAGGCTCAGGTTTCCACTGATCATTCATCTCAGTCACCTCCCCCTGTGTGAGTGTGTAGGAATGTTAATTATTCAGTAAACGGTTCCTTTAATATGAAACAACAAACGTATGGTCCATACCTTGCTCTCATATGTCAATCAAGTCCTTAGGGTGGTCTATTAAGACCGACTTCTGCACCTCTTCAAACAAAGTCAGCAAAGAAGCACTCAAAGCGACTATTTGTGCCATTCTTCAGAAACTTTGCATTATGGGAGGGTTGGCAGTTTTCGGGAAGAAGGAACGGTGGAATATGCCGCTTTAAAACTTTTGATACAGCAATGCATTTAAATGTAGATTTTTAAGTTGATGCTCCAGCCGTGAAATTATTTTTAAAAAACAACTCATTACTTCATAAAATCAAACTACACCATTCTTTATAATTCTGTCCCATAGGCACCAAGTGTGCCAAACACACTTTGAACGCCCATATCTCTGAATTCCCCATTTGGGACAGTTAATTGTTTATGACACCCTTTCAATTCCCTGTTGTATGTCACTTTTCCTGTGTTTGGACTCTTTTGACTCTCACATAAGGATACATAAAAAATTACCCCAAGCTTTGAGTCAAGGAGACACAAATACTTCCTGAGTGTGTCGCAAAGGAGAACCAATCTGAATTAGACTACCATGAGCTCCATCAGAGCATTGACAGCATTTCCTTTTGTGACAGCAGCAGACACAGTTGTTCCCACTCACCTATGCCTCTAAGCACAAACATAGCTTTGATTTCCTCAAAGTCCCGAACAGCGACCCCCCCTCCCCACACACACACACACACACACACACACACACACACACACCCCACCCCACAACTCTACCAACAACAATAACTCCAACTCATCTCCCCGAACACAATCTGAGAAGGAGTGTCGCCATCTGTACCTCCGGGGAAGCTTCTGCTTCTTCAAAGAGTAACATGATCAGCATTATGGCATCTGAAGGACTCCATGAGGGGGAGACTAGATCAGTCACAGCTGAAGATGGACACACTGAGAAAAAGAAATGTCAACACTCACAACAAGGCTGGAAGCACCTAAAATTTTAAGGGGTTCTGTTCCCTTATTCAGGAGGAAGGTCACCTTTGTTAGCCTTTGTCATTGTCTCAATTTGAGCAGTGTGTTAGCTTGTGACGGACGAAAACAAACATTTCAGCAGGTAAATGCTAAACAGAAGCTTTAAAAGGGGGGTTGAGTAATGATGGGATATTTAGGGTCAGTTCTGCTGGGAAGTAATTTCATAGGTTTTCATTGATTTAACACATATTACAGAATCTGTGTAAATTCTTATTAAATCTGGGTTAGCCGCTGACTGCCATTAGTTACCATTGTCTGTGCATTGCACACATGACAGGCAGTCAAAATGTGCTTCTCCATTTGATATTCTCTCCTCACTCGTTTTATTCAGGCATCAATTCAGAGTTATTAGAAGCTAGAGACACGACGGTCCCGCCATCCACAGGCTGTGTGAAAGGGGCTGTTTACAATTTTGTATCCTTCACCAAAAATACAAGGTGATGAAGAAACAATCAGTACTACCCCATTATGAGGATAATCTCATGCAACGTGACTTTTTGAAAAATCACTGTCCCATTTTAATCCACGTAATGTTTATATTCTGTGCATCAGAAAAACAAGAGCTTCTCCAGCCTGAAGAGGACAAACTAATCGGACAGTCATCGGACTGATCCTGATGCTGCTCTGTGAGAAATTATGACACACTATAGTGGTTTTAGCTAACAAATGCAGATTGTACTCAACATATGAACAAACAAACGCGAGTCACCATATCCAACTACTGTCCTGCAGTTCCCTTTTCTGCCACAACCCCCCACTGAGCAGCACCACTGTGTTCACACAGCTCCAACACTCCCCCCTCCCTCCCGCTTTGTTGTTTGCTGTTCTCTCTGTAAGCATCTCAGAGCGTCAGGCTTCATACCATCGATACTTTAAGTTGATGCTCTAGCCGACATGGAGGATAAATCGAAGGCTAGTTAAGATAGTGGTAGTGGTGACCATCTCTCTGGCTCTGACCGACAATAATTTCTCCCTCCTCCTCCTCTTCCTTTGCTCTAAAGCCTGATGCTACATTCTACATACTACAATATTGTACAGTGGATTGTCACCATCAACATTTTATTGTTATTTTTTAAAAAGTGACATATAATCAAGAATGACTCGAAACGACCTACACCTGCATTTTTTCCTTTATGTCTTATTTTTTATGTCCTGAATTTCTGGTAAATCTTAGAGGAATATTACTTTTGTATTTAGAGTAATAACAACATTTAAATGACCTCAAATGGTGATTATAGATTGACATTTAATAAATAACGACTTACAAACAATTCATCTTATGAACACCCTCTTAGTATCAGTTCTTTTCACATGTTGAGGACTACCTGTATTTAACAGAAACACAAACACTGACAATTACAATACAGTACATCACCGCTTCACGGAATGTAAATATTTTAGGGTAGCAGCTTCAGCTTTAATGCAGCCAATATTATAGTTAATAAACTTTGTGCAAAGCTACAGGGATCATCTGCTCAATTAAGGTTGAAGCTGCGCAAGGCGACGACAGCGAACCTCTCTGAAGTAGCAGAAATATTCATGCCAGTATAGTACCCTATAGAACCCAATAGGTCTGGATGCCTTTGAGGAGCGACAGATGAACAATCAGAGGCAGAGGAGGGGGAACCAACTCCAGTGCAGCTTTGGAGGAAAGAAAGCGAAAGCGCGAAGCAGCCTTTGCTCAGCCGTGGCTTTGAAACCCTTCCACCAACAGACACTGATGCACACAGCCTCTCTCCAGCTCTTCCCCAGTTTTCTCACTGCTTCTCTCAATTCCCCTTCTTTCATCTCCTCACCATCCCTTCATCTTTACCCTCATTTTCTCCAGGGATCCCCCGTGTCCCACAGTACACAGTACTCGCTTGCTGTCCGGGCTTTGATATCTGTTCACGGAAAGATCAACAGCATACTTTGGATCCATTTCTCCAGCTACCATGGCTTTAATAACAGCAACAAAGCCAAGGCTTTTCAACGGCACTGACTCACATCTATTTGTTATTCATAGCCACTATCATTTCCCCAAAGCACTGAAACATCTGCATGCAGGGCTGACTTTATGATTTCTCCAAAACATGAAAAGAGAGAGTACGATGTGTGGATTTCCCAAAAGTAGTGAGCTGCACTCTGAAAACAAGTTTTAGAAAAGAAAAAAGTTTCCTGAGAGCTGTATGTGCTGAACTCTGACTACAACACTGACACCACGCCAGATTAAAGCTACAAAGCATATAATGTGGTTTACACATCGAATGAAAATACA
This sequence comes from Antennarius striatus, assembly GCF_040054535.1. Lineage (NCBI taxonomy): Eukaryota > Metazoa > Chordata > Actinopteri > Lophiiformes > Antennariidae > Antennarius > Antennarius striatus. Next base: position 13,912,104 of record NC_090782.1, on the reverse strand, counting down.
TCCAATTAAATTGGGTTTTAAAGTATCAAAAGACAGAATGTGGACTACGTATGCAGCGCTTTGCACACAGCGGTCTGTGGCTGATAAAGCTTTGTGGCCTTGCAGACGTTTGCAGCCTGGGTCTGTCTCAGTAAAGGTTCTGTGAGCCTCCAGGCCAGCCATCACACCAGGCATGAATCATGGAAATGTCATGTACAAAGTCTGCCACAGAGCACAGAGAAGAGCCTTAGTACCGGGAGCCACATCCACAACACACTAAAGCACAGCACCGCCATATTCATGTCAGCGCTAAGTCCTCCACTAAAAACACAATTATATTGCCTTTTAGTATCTTAATTACATATAAAACCTCCTTCATATTTTATTACTGTACACGAGGTCACATTGACCCAAAGTTTCTCTATCATGTTGAGCCACAGTGAATAAATCTACTCTGACATAGATTAATGCAAATGTATGTATGAATCTTGTGCTTATTCAATTATTACATATAAAGTGAAAGAGAATTTCTCCACAAATATGTGTTCTCAATGTGTTTATTATCAGTGTTATTCATAAGAATTACGCATTTCAGTTTACTGCTTCTGTCTCCTGTAGTAAATCACCCTCAGGATATTTATTTGAATGAAGAAATTAAGTACATAAAATCAGCTTTTAAATCAGAATAATGTAATTTACATGTGTTAGTGCTTGGGCATGTACATCAATGGAAAACTAAGTCCTCCTTCAAGAAGATACATGATTCTGAAATGTTCCAGATGATTAGGAAGGTGTTAGCGCACTGCTATTTTTATACTTCTACCTATCACTTCCTTATTATCGTTCTCCTTTTTCAGGAAACTAAGCCCTCACTAAAGTAGCATAATTGTTTTTCAGCTCACTTACTTCAAAATATTCATAATTAAACAGAATCTTTGTCTACATTCAGTTCCATCATGCACACGCAGAAAGTGACGCTATAGTCGTACACCACGAGAGCCAGGCTTCTTCCCGTTGACAACGAATGTGTGTGAACCATCAAATTTTGATCTGCGACAGATTGCCAGCAACTGCAGCAAGTACAGTTTGCCATGTAGAGAATGAATACTCCTCCAACAGATGGATCAAAGATGTGCAGTGCACAGCAAATCTGGAACTCTTAATAATTCAGCAACTTCTTGTGTGACATTGACTGCAGTTTAGCTCACTCTCAAACTGGGCACAGATGGAAAGGCAGACGCGCCTCTCACAGCAAACACTCCGCTAACAGGAGAAGTCCCCAAAGAGAGCAGAGAAGAAGCGAAATAGGTAAGAAGGAGCAGACTGCTGCGCTAGCCCCCAGAGACCCGGGGAGACTGCTCCTCAGCTGTGCCTGCTCAGCTGCTAACAGCTTGAGCTGCTGTGCCACATGCTGCCGGAGACACTTCCTCCTGTTCACCAGTTTAATTTGTGCTGAAATTAGGGTACAGCCAAAAACCGGCAGGGTTCGAAATGAATGACCGCACCCAAAACAGCAGAAGGTAACTCAACCCGGTTAAAAGTACACATCTGGCATCAATAGTGTGTGTGTGTGTGTGTGTGTGTGTGTGTGTGTGTGCGTGCGTGCGTTGTGCGTGCGTGCGTGTGTGTAAGAGTGTGTGTGTGTAAGAGTGTTATAGAAACTGAATGATGAAAGCAAATCAGGTTGAATTGGTCTCATAAAGTAAATACTTTGAATTAAATTACAGGTAGTCCTCAACCTACAAACACAATTGGTTCCAACAGGCTGTTCATAAGTGAAATTGTCTGTCCATTGTTATTTATTCAATTTCAATCTATAATTACCATTGAGGTAATTTCAATGTCATTACTACTCTAAACCCTAAGGTACTATTCTCTAAGACTTAACAGAAACAATAACGGGTAATAAAAACAACACATAATAAAATAAAATACTGTAGTTCTGTAATGTAATTTTAACATTTCTACCTCTGCTGAATGAATTTGATCCTCAGGGGTGTAGAGGCTAAGCCAGGCTTTAAGCCACTGAGGTATTCCACCATACTTACATGAATGACTGGTCATCCTGGTTTCCTGGTCATCAAAAGTCCAAAAAAAGAAAGAAAGAAAGAAAGAACTGGCAGGTTGTGACCTGACTGTGAGTTGTCTTACAAGTACTCTATAGTCTTCATTGCTGCTATAACTTTCAACCTGACCTGAATTGTCTTCTGTCTCGATGTTGGTGAACGTCTCCATGAACATAAATACATTGTAAATGGTTGTTCGTATTTACAAATGTTCCCAAGTCAGACGTTCATGTCTTGAGGACTACCTGTACCTGATTTTTTTCTGATCGTAGAGATTTCTGCTTAGATCATGCCGATGGTTCCTCATGTAGTATGTAAGGACTTATACAGTGGGTGTGGGTTTGGCCACATTTATTTCTACTGGGGATTGAAAGCAAACTAGACAACTTTATTAGAAGCCAGCTTGACTTGTGTCTCAAAAATCCATAGTACAATCTAATTGGGGCTTCAAATTTTGTTGCCAAGCCAACAAAGTGGTTTTACATCACTTGAGTACTGAGACACACCAGCCACTGACTGGAGTGTGACTCAGTACTCAAGTGTGTGTGTGTGTGTGTGTGTGTGTGTGTGTGTGTGTGTGTGTGTGTGTGTGTGTGTGTGTGTGTGTGTGTGTGTGTGTGTGTGTGTGTGTGTGTGTGTGTGTGTGTGTGTATATATATATATATATATGCATAAGTGTGTTAGTAGCTGTGTGGTAAGATTAAGTATGTTAGCATCTCACCTTTAACTCTTCAAACACTCCTGGAGAGAAGCAGCTATTTTCTTATATAAGTTGAGCTCCTTCTTTCGTGCTTCCTTGCGCATCTTATGCCATGTTGTATCTACAGGGCCAAATATTCTGCTGTGAAAATCATTTGAAAAATAATATATTCTGTTATATTGTAATAGTACACTGAATAATTCATGAATGAGGCTTCATATAAATAGAACCAAGCTGCAATAGTTTTTTTTTAATATATCTGAGGGTTGGAGATGGATCCACACCAGCAATCTCAATCTGACATTTTAAACAAAATTAATGTTGTGATTTGATTGTATTGTTTTGTGATTTTATGATAGCCATTTGGGAAATTTTTGCATTAAACTGAACAGACTAAAACGTGAATGGTGCTGCTTAGATGACTTTTCAGGAGACTACAGCTAAGCTAGCAGTAACAATGAAAATCAACCAAGGAGGCCTCAGATGGGGATAGAGCAGCACAGACCTCAACACAAAACTATCTACAGTGCGCCCTCGCTCTTTGCGGTTAATGCGTTCCAGGAACCACACGCGATTAACGAATTCCCCGATAGAGCGACAAACTATTTATCTTATTATTTACGGTAATTTAAACGTTTATAAACCCTCCCCATACCTATATTAAACCACCTTCTATCTGTATTACTTTTTCCCACACCCTTATCGCCTGTTTAAAGCACTTTTGTGTCTCACGGAAGTCTGAGACTCACTCAACAGGCGCACTTCTGGGTGCCCTTAGCCAATAGAATGCGCATATGGTATCACGTGACTGGCTACTAAAAATACATGATGAGGTGAAGTCGCAACCGTTGATGCGCGAATGTGTGAGGGCGCACTGTACACCGGGGTCGCACAGATCCATTATGAGTTTATCCCAATCCCTACAGTATGGATCCATAGATCATCCATCTCAGAGATTCTGGCTGCATGTTGCCAGTTTACTGTAGGCTCTTAACCTTTAAATTGCATTTAGCATCTCAGGCCTTCCTTGTGTTTCCTGTTTTATTGATGAATAACAATTTGAGAGGTTGATTTCAGTCATTTCAGACATGTCAACAGCAGGAACAGGAAGAAAGCCCAAAGTTGTAATTGACAAAACAGAGGAAAATTTTCCGAGGAAACAGAATTCATTGTAGATGAATTTTATAGGATTCTATTGTCCTGTCTGTGAAGAAATATGATTAGTCAATGAATTTAAACTGAATTTAAACCATTAGTGCAGCCTTTCCATTTAGGCATGTGATGCATGACACACATAAAACATAGCACAAAATAATGAAAAACATAGAATATTGGACCAATGAAGATGTAACAGTAATGCAGTGTTTCTGGCCTTGGTTGGCAAACAAACTGCTGAATCCTTGCTGATCTTCAAGTTAAACACAGCTCTCCTAGTGAGACTTGAGGGAGGAACCTTGAAATAATCAAGGCTGCTGCTGGCACAAACATGCTTTATAATTCTGGAACAAAGAAAGACTCTGGAGATTTGCGTTCTGATCTTTTTGGCTTTACGCTCCAGTGAGTAAAACATCTGTGTTTTCTTCGTCCAGCCTCAAACCAACAGTGTGACGTCCATGACAGAGCCAAAGAGAGAGGTGGACGTGAGAAAGACGTGTGTAATTGTACGTGTTAACCGTACTGTAACACAGACTCATTACACATGAACGTGGGTTGATGATTAACTCTTGGTGCTATCTGTGTGGTTGTGGGGGGGGGTGGGGGTGACTCTTCAGCGCCTGCTGGCAACAAGAGAAACTTCCACACAACTTGGCACAGCTCCTTCAAGACCACTGAAAACCCCTGGCAGCGCATGAGTCACCCCACCACTACCACCACACACACACACACACACACACACACACACACACACACACACACACACACGCACGCACACTCACACACACTTTGTAAGGATAACTTCCACTTCAGCTGGTTAGGTGCCTGGTCTCTTTCCTTTTCTCTCTCTCTCTTTCTTCCAGTCTTTTTTATCCCCATTTCACTTCTTTTTTTCTCACTGCTTATCTCACGGACATCCCAGGGGCACGAGGAGTTGTTAGCGTCTTGTAGTGGAGGTGACGGAGGGGGCCGAGGAGCACCATGGTCTCATTACCTCCACACAGTCACCCTTCAGCCCACAGTGGGGCCTTAGTTGAGGGGTGGCGGCGAGAGCCTGATTCGTTTTGATGTTGCGAACATAACGAGGCTCCCTAGTGTTACTCCCCCCCCCCTTCCCCGAGCAGAGCCCTGCGGAGCCTGACACGCGTACAGCGCCGGGGCTGCTTGAACGCCTTACAACGGTGTCCCCAGCAAACCTCTCAAAGGTCAGGGAGTAATGTCTGCTGAATTTCTGTGTCCTCTGGGCTTTTCTCATTAGCAACCCGGAGTGGGTGGATCTTCAGCTTCAATCAGGAAACACTGTAAGGATTTCCCAGTAGGACAAAGAGAAAAAAAAAAAACAACACTCTGGACAATCTCTGTATCAAAGCACACCAAATACAGTTGGGACCCTCTGCCATCAACCCTGTGTTGCAGCGAAGGCCTCCGTCCCACCATGTGTTCACCCTCCCACCACATGCGTTGCACCGTCACACATATCTCACGCTTAATCATCACGGCTCGGCCTCGGGTCTGACTGCTGAGCTCGATGAGGTATCTGGTTTTCCATTATTGTGTCAGGGATGGCGGCTGGGAATACACACACATGTACGGCGAACAGAGAGCTTCGTCTTCCTCACTGATGCTTCTCGCTGGTGCGGCCTAATGACACCTGATCGCTGGCGCTCGGAGAGGCTGTGTTCCCAGTCTGCCACCCTCTCCAGCGCGTCTTCGCCCAGCACGGTTGTTTGGATAATCTAATAGGCTCATCACGCCTCAGATGTTTTGGCCTCATATCTCCTCTTGGAGGCAGCGGGGGTGTGGCTGGGAGAGAGCGAAGACCGACTGCCTGCTGGAGTCATCAGTCATGACATCATGGGCTGAGCTGTCAGATCTTGGTGTTAAATTCTAATCTTGAGAAGTTAAAGTAAAATTTAAAAGTGAATAAAATTACTCAACCACCATTAATCCACTGTGTAACCTGCTCTGTCACCACTGTTACTAATGTTTCTGACAGACGTAAGACTGACCTGAAGATAACCTTACAATCATCTGACAGTGGTGACAGGTTTAAATGACATTTAATTTGATTAAATACATTTTGCTAATATCAAAACATGAAATGTTATCAGTTTACTTATTAGCCAAAATATTGAAGTCGTGGAATCACACTGATGTCACTAATGTATGTGTTTTAAGTAAACTGGAAATATTATGTATGCAAATTTTTGGAGTGTATAAAAATTAAAAATGTTAAAATGCAAAAATTCCCAACATGTTGAATTTATGTAAAAGATGGTCAACAGGCTTTAAAAATGACTACCCCTCAAAATTGCCTAAAACAATATGTTTCCACAAAATAATATTGGTATAAAAATTTGTTTGAATGTTCAATATCATAGAGTAAAGATAATAGATTACGGATTCAGTAATCTATTTATATAATCTTGATTCTAGGTAAGAATTTTTTAATATCTATCTGTCCATCTATCTATCTGTTCATGAAATCAGTCTACCCAGAAGACTCTCTGTCTCATTTTTCTGGTTCTCACCACCACTTTCTCTCACCCACTGATGCTGTAATGCATGTGTCTCCAGTATCCCGACTTCAGCAGCTCCTTTTTTTCCTGTCCTATCAGATGGGAGCTTAAAAAGAATGGTCTCAGCTTCCAAGATACTCATTTCGTCCCGTTGCTCTCCTCTATGTTTTACTGGTCCAACAGATGGACAAACAGACAGGCAGACAGGAGGACAGACAGGCAGACAGGTAGCGGCAGGACAACGGGATGAAGCCCAGCACGGACCTCGCTGCTAACCGCTATCTGACACCCTGGCAGAGAGAAAGCAATCAGCGCAGCAACAAGGGATTTTTTGCTTTTCCCTGCATCAGCCTTTTATCACATCAAATGTTATCTGCAACTGATAAAGAGATAACTAAAAGAGAGAGATAACCCACAGAAAAGTACAGAAAGAAAGAGAGAGAGATAAACTAAAACATAGAGTCAGGATAAAAACAGCTTCTGCCGACACATTGTGAAGTGGATGAAGTCCACGCATACTCCATACTGCTATACTAAAGGGGTTAAAATTCAATTTAAATTCTAGTCATTGCGGTGCAGTACATTAGTGCGCTGCAGTTGAAACTAACAATCACGAAGCAAACAACTACATAGGGCCGCTGACACTGTGATTATTTTCAGTATTTATTTATTCAGCTAATCTTATAGAAATAACAACTAAGATGGCGCTACCGCATCAGTGGGGCAGTTTTACCACTGTATAGGAAGGCTTTGCAGTGTTGTGATTTAGTTAACAAAGATTCAGTCAAATGGTGAAACAAAATGGGGAATCATGATGAAAATTTGTCCATTATGTTTTTTCATCCTCTCCCTACAGACGTAACCTTTTAGCATCATGCTTTCCATCGTACCTGAGGAGCTTCAATGGACCTTTAGGTCTCCCGCTTCTTGTTTGTCTACAATCATTTGTTGGATTTAGTTCCACTATTGCCTTTATCAGTGTTCATTTATATTTACTTTTTTCACACTTCCTTTTCCACCTCAAGCACCAATACCTGTTGTAATATTCTTACATTTTATATGTTATTTGCAAAAGCATATCCAATAAAACTGGTTCTAAGTCTGATTCAAATATTTTGCATATTACAAAATAGAATGACATTGAGTGGAGAGCATACCCTCAACAAGGCCAAACATTCTCAGCCTTTTTAACTTGCTTGACCTGTGTATTTTAAAGGGATGACAGCCTCAGCCAGCACTATGTGCATTGCCTGCAATTGGATGATGATAAAATAATATATCTTGTATGACATGGAGAACTACTCTGCCCTCAAAAACAAAAATTCTGAAAATTTATAATTGGTTATTTTGTTTCAACTAATTTATTACTTGGCTGGAAAAAAAAAATCTCATTTTTCTTTTTTCTCATGTCTTGGCAAGTAAAATTATATTTCTTTATGGACAAATAATTTCATCAGTATGAAGCCATTTTCTTTTCAAATTCAACATTTATTTCTAGTAATTTAGTGTAGCATTCACGGCCTGCCCAGACCAATAACTTTCACCAATAACGCGCTGCACAACGTAGCAACGCTGATTCTTCATTGGCTGTCAGTTATTGCTGCAGGAAACCTAAAACAAGACACAAACACTCTGCCTTGTTTTTGCTTTGTTGTGCGAGCTGGAAAATATGTCATAGGTCTATTTTTTCTCAAAAATTAACATTTTGTGTTTTACAAGAAGTGCAGAAGTGCTTTAATTTTTAAAGCCCATAGAGTTTCAGGTTTTCTTTGAGCAGCTTGCTCTGACCAGGCTGTATAGTACGTGTTTATCAGAGCAGGCCTGAGTTTAAGCCATATTTCTGCAGCTTTTACAAACTGGATTGCAATGTGCTCTGGGAGTGTTGGTCTGTTTTCTCTTACTCTGAAGCAGGAGATGGGGATCACAGGGTGAAAAGTCAGAGGGAGGACAGCTTGATAGATAGAGCTGGGGTGGTGGAAGGGTCAGCGCTGGGAGGGCCATTTCCTCACTGATTTTATCCGTCTATTAACACAATACACCACCTGGTATCTATAAACACATATAAATAGGAACATGCACACATGTTGTGTAAAATATTCTTCAGAAACAAACAGCGAAAAAACAAGAAAGTTAAAGTCAGGAAGCATGAAGAGACATTCCAGCAAAAAATAATATTCCAATATGTCCATTTCATAGGCGCGCTGGAGCAGTTTGGTCCCACATTAATCAAAACAAGTTGGATGACAAACTTTGAAGGTAACTCTTTGTCCCAATGAGGCGTCTCTTTGATTGCATTTTCCCTTTATTCTTCAGTTTAATCAGAGGAGCCTTTTCAAAAGAGAATTCAATTACTCCACACACCTGAACACACAATGCCTTGGACCTCATTCAGTGAGGGTCATTGTTGGTTTAAGCATCAGCGTCTCTGATAGGAAATATTGATTCAAACTTCCTCTCTTTCTTTGTGTCCAGGCGCCAGCATGCATTCTGCTGTGAGGCTGAACATGATTCCAATCAAAAATGAACCAATGTTTATTTCATTGGGATGCATTTCCCTGAAGACAAGCAGTGCCTCTTTGCAGTTTATTGCCTGGATTATCATCCTGAAAAAGGAATTAGTATGAAATGATGCCTTTCAATTTATTACCAGTAGCAGAGAGATGAGGAATCAGGGCCGTACATGCCAAACCATTCTGTGTGGTTCGAAAAGCACCGGGGAAAAAAAAGAAGTGCAATTTTGTGTAATACTGTTAATATCCTTGACAAAAGTAACCATGTTGTATCAGCAGTGACTGTAAAAGAATCATAATGGCAAAAATACTTGCAGGAATCAATGCCCTTTGAAGAGTGGTAGCACATTTTGTTAAAGGTCAACATCGTAGAGAATAAACAAGAGAGCTCCCTCCAACTCTGGAAACAAGCAGCACCAATTTCACATTCAGTCCAGCCAGAGCCAAGTAGAGTATATTCATCATGTCCAGGTCTAGAGCAGCGGCGTCTACAAACGACTTCTGCACAGATCACTTCATAAATCTAGCAAAGCACACTTAATGAAGGTCTGCGATCCCCAGCTGCAGAGATTTACATACAAGTTATGACACTGCAGAAGACTCCGAGTCGATGCCGTTATGTACTTTCATTTGGTTTTAGCTGGTGTAGAGGGCAGTTTTTATCCACTCTGAGTATATCAATTTCACAACATAGACAGTTACTGAAGGGCCATAGCATAGTAACATTCCAATTATTCTAGTAAGATGCACCAACAGCATTTATTTTAACATATTCATTCCTGTTATATTACAGAAATACATGTGACAGTTGTACATTATTATAAACCAGGTTATAGATTTATTGCTGTTTGTGATAAAGCTTTTAGATTTGAGTTATGTCAAAAATCAGAAATTAATACTACGGTTAATCAGTTCAGCCTCTATTGTTTTCATTTATATTGTTATTATTCAGGAGGATGAGAATACAGGTGTTCACATTTTCTAATGAAGTGTGTGTTGGTTTGAGCCAGCTTTATTTTATTGTTTTGTCACAAAAATCAAGCATATTCTTATTGTCATCTTCATATTTTCATAAAGTCTAATCAATACTTAGGTAATATACAGGTAACAATTATTAATTACTGCGCATGTTTGTGTCTCAGTGAAAGGTGTGGATGTTTTCACACGGGTCGTGTGAACGCAGGAATATAATGCGTGAGCAGAGGTTGCCTTCAACATGTTTGCTTGTCTGTTTGTGTACTAAACATCTCAAAAAGATATGGAAATTAATTCAGGATTTTTCTTTAATGGTTCATATTTGTTTTTCCAGATATGTGAATTGTTAATAGATATTTATGATAATTTATTTCAAAACACACATTTAGTCAATTAATATGTAGAATTTAAAATGATTTATTTTTGTCTGAGTTTGAGGTTGTTTTAATATTTAACAGTAAATATCTTTTTAATTACCAAGGATTAACATCTTCTACAGTGCATCAATATGTTTTCTTATGTTTATTTTTAATTCACTCGTTTGATTTTAATTTGATTTAAATAAATTTCAGATAATGATATTTAGCATATATTAATTAAATCTCACCTCATGCTTCATTACTGGCAGTTATGGTGCTTTTGATTTTGGTTCCAAGATCTTCAGCTGATGGTGCCTGGTTGCCATAGAAATAGTTCAAACATTGAAAGACTTAATTTGAGCAAACATCTGCTAAAGAACCTTGTGTCAATGAGAGGTGATGCGGATGTGTCATATGTGTATTAATTTCTGTTGGAGGGCTTGGTTCAGAGGACGGCGTCTTAATGTGACGCATTACAAAGGTCTAAATCATTTAGGACAAAAGCATTTCAGTGAGACCTAACGACACGTCTACACTTAAATCTGGAGGATGATCAGATGCCTACACTGTCAACCATATAAATATTATGAAAGTCAAGCAGATAGACTGCAGCCAAAGAAGCTGAAGTCATATATTAAGACTTCTCCAGCATGATTTAGAGCACTGAGAATGAAAAATATGCCTTTTGAATATGTATTAAGAGCAAATCTTGAAAGCAAAGTCTTCACCGTGTGTCATAACAACAATAAAAGCTCTGCACTTTTTTCCTGTTTGTCATTGGCAAGGTTATTCCTCTTAGTAGCACAGAGAGAATTACAGTGTCATGTCAGCGGTGGAGCCTCTCTCAGTGTTTTCCATCCCAGAATGCAGCTGCTCTACGGAGCATGCAGGCTTCACCCTGTGTGTGTGTGTGTGTGTGTGTGTGTGTGTGTGTGTGTGTGTGTGTGTGTGTGTGTGTGTGTGTGTGTGTGTGTGTGTGTGTGTGTGTGTGTGTGTGTGTGTGTGTGTGTGTGTGTGTGTGTGTGTGTGTGTGCTGTCTACCTGCCTCCACCACTGAACCCACTGCAACGGGAGGGAGGAATCCGTGATCTCCCATCAAGCGCTCAGGAGAGCGCAGCCACACAAGATTGATGACACCCTCCGGAAGAAACAAAAGATCTGCCGCCTGCGAGAACTGGCTTATGAGACCTGATAGACTCGTCTCTTAATAAACATCACTGATATGTCAGCCGCAGCATGTTTCACCCTCAGCGGTGTGGTGGAGGGTGGAGGGAGCCGCTGCACCCCAACTCACTGCACTCTCACAGTAAAATGTATAGTGGTTACATCCAAAGCAGACAGGGAAAAATCCTACACCATTAATATCAGAGTGACTTTTTCTGGGACTGTTTTCAACATTTTAAATATTATATAGGATGACAGTATAGAACATGAATCCACATGAACTCCCAGTATCTCACACCGGTTTGCATTTTAACTAGAAATACAGATCACCTATTTGCATATATGTGACATGGTTCATATTTTTTCCAATAGCACCTTGTAGCTAAATGACACACAATCAATACTCAGTAATCAGTGATCGCTGAATTATGATGGTTGCATTTTAGTAATGAAACCAGAACAACCGCTGCTGCCATTGCTTATTCAGTCCAAATAAAAAAATATGGAGTGTTGACAGTGGACATCATTTCCACGAGGAAGATGAGTCTGAATGACATCTATACATACATGAGCAGCTCCCCGCTCTGAACTCCACATTTATACACCCCGCTGTTTACAATATTCTGTCTTTTCACCATAAAAAATGTTGTATCTGTCACAATTCTATCTCCCAGACCTTCCCTCAGTGCTGTATAATGCCTTGTTAAAGTCAGCCGTGTGTGAAATGGCGTTTTAAAATAAATGAAACCGAGCAGGAAAGTGTGGAGAGGGGGAATATTGCTATGTCAAGCTGACAGGCAGGCAGTGAAAATGTAACAAGAGCTATCATCTTAAAGAAAACCGGATTAAATAAGAACCCAGGACCGTCGGTGCATCTCCAGCCCCGATATTGACATGTCGCCTGCTAGGGCCATTTTTCATTGTCTCATCAAGACAAAGCATTATGGGAGATCAATCTACCCCCCCTTGCATCAGATAGGCACATCCAGTTTAAAGTGCAGGGTGTTGGTTTTATTATTCTTGGTAATCCAGTGAATGTTAGATGGTGTAGTGAGAACATCGCTGTCACACTCAGATGGACGAAGTTTAATTTGAACCTACAGCACCCGTTGCCTCCCGGCCCGCTTTGATCCTAATTACTAAAATACAACCAAATCACTTTGAATTTATTTTAGTCATTGCAGTAACCCCCTCTTTCTAAGGAGTTTACTCAATTTAGATGACAGAAAGCTGAAGCATTTCATCTTTCAACCACAATCAACCACCAATTGGACAAAGTGATTCACATCTTGCTGTCGCACAATAACAAAAACATTACCAATAATTCTCTCTTTGGCTTTGAGACTACATGGAGAATTGTGACCAGCAGTAATGATGACATGAAATTAAATGTCATGCCTTTAACCTCAGGAGCTTGTATATCTTCAAGACTCATTAATTTTAAAAGTCAACCATTAACCTGAGGAGTGATGTGGAACGAGAGAGGTGCTGTTAGCAGGTCTCAATAAAAACAAATCCCCATGCAGACAGGAGGCGGCAGCACTCTAATACACAATGCAGTGGTGAAAGATGAACTCTAGGGGAAGCACGATAAAATCTACTCAGTGATGAGCTTACGATCTAAGAACTTACTCTTTAGTTCATTTGAAGTAAAGGGACCAGAATGAAGGACTGAGGAACAGCTAGTGGGGCAGGTTCAACCAACTGAACGCTTCTCGCCTCCTCCGTCCCTTTAAAGACTGCAGCATTTTTCAAACATGCAAAATAAAACACTCTTGGGGAGACCCGGTTTGGTTTTTGTGTGCTCTGGGCTATCGTAGGACATGATGGATGACTCTCCGGATGAGGACTCACTCTGTCTGTCGATCACAAGGCTCATTCTGATGTACCAAAAAACGCAACAATACTTTTTTTTTTTCTGGTGAGTATGCCTTAAGGAAAACAAAATAATGATATAATATATATATAATAATAATGATAATGTAATAATGTTACACCCCCGTCCTCCTACATTTACACACTGGACCTTCATTTATTACTGTTTTAGGAGTTTGATGTTATCAACTAACCAATTGTCAAGGGTCAAATGCAGCAACAGTACAACATACAGTATACAGTATTATTCATCACCCTCACAGGTTTGGCATGGTTTTTCTTGAGATATTGGCCTTACACTATAAAAATGATGATGCTCTTATAAAACAGCTTAAACAATATTCGTTTTGATTAAATTACGATTCCATAAAATTTATTATATGTTCTCTTGGTGGATCAGTAAATGCTACTCAGTCAGACATTAGTGCATGAGTTCTAGATGCAGACGAGTCCCAGCAACCACAGGGTCCTTCTTCTGTATCATAAGATAAATTCATTGTCAATACTCTATTTTCTAATACTGTCCATAGTTTAACACAGCTTCACGTAAGTGTTATTAGTAAGGAAGGATGTAAAGAGACGGTTTACCTCACAACCAGACCCTTATGTGTGACTCACTCAGCATGAACAATCCTCTAGAATGTACAGTACAGAGTTTATTATTATTATTAAGAATTATTTGAATACAACTATTATATTAATATTTCAAAAATTTCCTCAGAATCCATTCGTTGCTTGTGAAGTCCTTGGTGGAGCTGCAGTGGGAGCTAACTGCTAAAGGTAACCACTAACTTACCTTTGGTAACCAAGTCATGGTTTCTGTTATGACACACCACTGCTGAGGTTATTTTCTCAAATGGGTTGTTTCACATAATTAAAACTATAAGGGAGATGGCAGATGTGTATAGTGTCCAAAACGCACGTCCAAAAATCTCAAGGGACAAATAAAACTACAGGTAAGAGGAAAGATGTGAAGTGTGATTTGTGGGTGAACATGGATCTTCAATATTGCATTACTTCTGCATTTACTTCAGGAGAAAATTATTTTGGTGTAAAAAAGCAATCAAAGTACAATTATAGAACGACAGAGAAGCAACAAGTTGTCCCTCAGTCACTGTCCTGTCTGTAACAAACTGACTAATGATGGTTGTTTTATATTATTAACATAAAACCCAATAAGCTGTGAAGATAACAAAAATCTTTATTTTCTAAGAATTAGATCATTTCAGCCGAAGGCAGTCAACAGAATAAAGCAATTGGACTTGGACAAAAGGACGTCTGTGACCTTGTCTCCCCAGTGGT